>NW_026938804.1:0-89571 GCF_032062105.1 Saccostrea cuccullata
TTCACCCCAAATTAAAAATGCTAAGGTAAGTGTTCAAAGAAACTACTAAAAGCATTTTAATGCCCCAAAAAAACAGTTACTAAAAATTGCCTCTGAATCATTTTAACCCTTTAAGAAGCCATGACAAATGGGCCCTTTTTCTTTTTTCTTTTTAAAAGAAGCAAAGGGCAAATGGATTTAAATTTTGGGCCTTTTAATTTGAAGTTTTAGGCAATGATAGGTGTACACCCCAAAAAATTGATTTCGGGGCTTTGTTTCTCAAAAGGAGGTTTTTCAAAATACGTTTTTAAACCTGGGCTTTTGGAAACCTGAGCTTTTTGTAAATCCAAAGGTTTTGGCAAAACCTTTAAATAAAAGCTTAAAACTCACTTTTTAAGAATGTAAAAGTTATTTCTCAAAATATTAAATTCACGGAAGTCATTTCATTTTAAATTCTTGTCAGGTGTAAAAAAGAAATATTTTTTTAAATTTAAATTTCTTGTGTTTTTTGGGTAAAAAAAAACAAAAAAAAGGGAAAATTAAATTTCCGGTAAAGTAAAAAATTTTTTTGGGTTTTTTTTTTTTTTCCCAAAAAAAGTTTCAATTTCAAAGTGTAAATTTAAGGGCATTGAATTCTTATTCAACGGCAGGCCTTCAATATTTTTTTTTTTTGAAAAAACCGGTAAAAATTTTTTTTTAAAAAAAAAATTTAGGGTCCCCCTTTTTTTTAATTTAAAGACGTTGAAAGTTTTTTAAAAGTTTGCATTTAAACTTTTTTAAAAAAATTTTGCTAAGCAAATAAAAGGGTTTTTAAAATTTTTTCACATGACTGAAAAAAAAAAAAAAAAAAAAAAAAAAAAAAAAAAAAAAAAAAAAAAAAAAAAAAAAAAAAAAAAAAAAAAAAAAAAAAAAAAAAAAAAAAAAAAAAAAAAAAAAAAAAAAAAAAAAAAAAAAAAAAAAAAAAAAAAAAAAAAAAAAAAAAAAAAAAAAAAAAAAAAAAAAAAAAAAAAAAAAAAAAAAATAGAATTTGAGTTATCTCTCGACAAAGAAATGGATGAACAAAGCGATTACCGGTACTCTTTGAGGCTGGGCTCTTATGAACAAGCTGATGCTCAAAGTAGTTCTAAACAATGCAGTACATGTAAAAAATTCAGTACAAACCTCTATTTGTTCCATATGCTTTGAATCTGGTTGTACTTCATGGTTATTTGGTAGTTCACATAGCAACTCATCATCATCATGATTCTCCTGAAAGTATTTCATATCTGTTTACAAATTTACATGACCCTACTGCATATAGTTGCTGATTCTTTATAATAAACAAGCTGATGCTAAAAGTAATTTAAAGCAAGATAAGTTTGTGAAACAGTATGCCCCCAGCGTCAACAAATTTAGAAAAGCTAGATTTAGCAAAAACATCAAGGTCTAAAGGTTACTGACGTTGGTGTAATTTAAAAGAACTTAATTAGTGGATTATGTATACCAAATATGATCTCACAGTTCAAAAGTCATGGTAAAGGTTAAAGCTGACAACAGATATACAGAAAGGACAAACAAAAATATGTTCATGCTCTTTGGGCATAATAATTCAGTGCATGTAAAAAATACAAACCTTTATTTGTTCCACATTAATTGGATCTGCTTGTACTTAATGGTTATTTGGTAGTTCACATTGCAACTGATTATCATCATGGTTCTCCTGAAAATATGTTAAACCTGTTTACAAACGTACTTGAGCCTATAGCATATATAGTGACTGGGATATGATATAAGACATAAAACTGGACAAGGGGATACTCCAATTTAGTCTAACATTTTCTGAATTATTGTATTCAGAAATTGTGCCCAACCTGATCAAGAGCTTAGAAGGAATAGCACCCCACCCACTCCTTACTTTTTTGGGAAGTCAAAATTTCCTGTAATTAAAATTTAGAAATCCTGGTTCCCCTCCCCTCCACTTTAAGGGTCAGGAGCAAATTTTGAAACCAGAGTTGAGTCTGTTATCCTAGTTTCCCTTCCCCTTTCCAAATCAATATTAGCAACCTCAAGTTTTGTCATCTTGTTTTAGTGTAGCTGCAGAACTGTAGCTCTCCGAAAAAATATATATTGATATACCTGAGATAATGAGGTATAGCGGGTATGGCTATGAATTTTAAAAAATATTGTTTGAAATATTACTTATCAAAAGAACACTAATATGCAAACATACATGTCACGGGTCTCCCAATCTCAGGGAATAATAATGTAACAACACAGTTCCTCAGTAAAGGTTCATATATTTATTAGCTGACAATTTCTGCAGGTACGATGAAATAAAGTATAAACGAACAAACGTATGAACGAAGGTGACCTGCAATGAAAATGACACACTCGTACAAATTCACACACACTAATATTTATTTAATTTAGAATAGTTAAAATCAGTATTAATATTAAATTATTCTTACCAGTCACATCAATTAAGGCACTAAGATTCCGTAAGGAATTTCTTAGACAAACTGCTCATATGGATTTCTCGCAGGAGAACATCCAAACTATCGTCAATGTATCGTCAAGATTAAAAAGGAATAGTCCGTGCATAAGTATATATACCAGGACTCACACATGCGTACCTAACTACCACACCCCATACATACTGGTTTTACAACTCACACCCAGGATAAAAATAAACCACAAGACAATCACGTGACAACCAAACACTCACGTGACACGGAACACCGGACAAACCAGAATACAATACAAACACGATGACAATGAATGACCAGGTATGAATGAATGAATGAAGGAATTTACTACAGCTATCTACTATACTGACTTACTATACCAGCTGTACTAAATAAAATAAAAACATGTAATTGTCACCCTGTGACATACATGAGTGGAAATCTACCACCTTATCAGTGATGGATGAATATGCTCTAAATAATAAAGTCTGAAATATCTGGCATTTTCCAGTTTTTTTTTTTTTAATATTTTCTGTGCCAGGGAAACGTCAGAACCAGCGCCATTACGAAAACTGGAATTTTCGCCATTTCCAGTCAGAGTTGATTTCCCATACTTGGGAACCGCATTAAATGCCGTTGTCACAATTTATCAATGGCACAATGCTTTTAGTACTTGACAATATCAATGAAAAGAAAATAATCACTCATCACTTCGATACAGGACTTGTATATTTTTTTTTTATTTGTAAACGCACGAAATGAAAACAAATCTCGACAGTCAGAGAAAATGTTTCCATCGGATCATATATTTACAAAAAAACCATAAAAACTATATTGGTAAGTACTAGAGGCATTGTACTATTGATAAATTGCAAGTATCGAAAATACACCCGAGAATGCCGCCTCTGCTTGGAATTCCCAGTTTTCGTAAAGGCGCCGGTTCTGGCGTTTTCCTCGCACGTAAAATATAAAATAGTTAAAAAGCCAAGAAAACGTCAGATATTTCGGACTATAAATAGTACTTTTCAGTCACCTACAAACTCTTGATGCTGTCATGTCCTCTGTAACCGCACAAGAACTGCTTTATACATCTTTACATGGTGTTTTTCTTCTCCGACTTCTGCTGCAACAGCAACTTTCTGTTCTTTATCAGCAGGAGAGTTCCACAAAAGGGAGATAATCGTTCACGCGTTTTCATATTTGTGGTATATTCTAAATCAAATGATTTGCTATGGAGTATCCAACTACCATTTTTTATTATTGGATTTATAACTTTAAAGATCGTAGTTTCTATTGCATGTATGATTATGATAGAGTTTGGTTGCGTTTTCGTGTAAAATATTTATAAAAATCATGTTGATTTTACAGCATTTAGTAGAAACAAAGCAAAGTAGGCCCCAATGCTTTAATATAAACATGGGAAAAATTAAATCTCCCATATATATATTGAAATTAAGAAAAACATAGTTTGATTCTGTAATTAATTTTGACAGGGTTATCAATAATCAAATTTCACACTTTTCAGGCATTAAAATCACCGTTGCTATGGTAACAAGGAAGATGTGACCAAAATAACTCATGTTTGAAAGGACATTCATCTATACTTCCATGCACCCAAATATTAAAGCAAAATATTTTTTTTCACATTCCACTCACTTTATATACAATACTTAATGGTTACTGACATGGCCTCTTAAAATTTTATAAATAATGGGGGTAAATGTTTCATCCAATCCTGATTGCCAAACTCTGACATGATTGGAGTGCGGAGACGTTATGTAGGCATAGTCTATTAAACAAAGACCGATTTATTCATCAACAATTTTACTTTCTTTTAAAAAATTTAGCCTAATCAGGATTTGTTGTATCTATTTTAAAATGACGTATATTTAAACATTTTCTATGAAATTTTTTCTAAAATTTGATGAAATCTTGATTTCTAAAAAGCACAGTCAGAATCTTACAACATTTTGGTTTAGGAGACTAGGATAATGCACGTTTTACAATGTGCCAAGCATTTTCCCGCCACATTTCAACACACTGAAAGAGAAGAAATGTAGTGGTGGATCTAGAGGGAGTTCGGGGGGGGGGGGGGGGGGGTTGTGTTAACATCCTCTAAAAGAGAGCGAGGAGCCACACATATTTCATATCTGTTGCGATTTTATTAAAGTTAAAACTATAGTTCAGTTTAAACTTTAGTTTTGTACTTTTATGCAAAAACTACTTAAACATCAAACTTATATAGTATAGTAATTAAAATCAACAAGAATCGTATCAAAATATTGAAGAAAGTGAAAATTAAACTTAATATCTATTAACCAATATTTCATAACGACAATGGTAATGAATAATTTAGCATAATTTGGGTGTATTATCTTCACTTTAAGTAAAGTTAGACATTATTTTATTGGTTCCTTGTATTTATTTTATTTTTTTAAAAAGATTTTTTAAAGTTAAAATATGACATTAAATAACATAAATAGAGTACCAAAAAAACCGCCCACTTTTTACAATTTTCTAAGCGCCCGGGGCGGTTAATAGGGATTATACAGTATTTGAACCCTTGAATCATTTGTTTTAATGCAAAAAGTTGTTGAATTATTAGTTGTGTATCATTCATAATTGTTTCCTCCAAAAAAGATAATAATAAGTTACCTTCATCTTTTACAGTACATGCACACACGGCTTTAAAAAATTAACAACTTAAAACTGAATCACACTGATAATACTATTTTATACAAATTCAAGATGCATGTACATGTATGTAGATCACAATACTCAAATGTATTTTGCATTTAAAATTTAAAGTTTTATTTTTTTTACCACAGAAAAAATCTGCAGACTGAGATACTTGTACTGAGGAAATACCTGCTGTTGAACAAAAAACCCAAGACTTGTTTAGGTATGTTTTTGAAGTCTTTTAAAATGAAAACTTCACTCATGACTTTTTCAAAAGGGAGATAAATATTAAAAGTCATTCTCCTATTCTTTGTACACTGACAATGCTGATTAATCATATGCTTTATTAGGGTGTGAATATTAATTTTTATTTTGAGTCTTTCAGTTTATTCTTTTATTTTTTTATGTGCCCCAATCGATAGATCAGAGGCGTATATTGTTTTTGTCCTGTCTGTTTGTCTGTTTATCTGTTTGTCTGTCTGTTGTCAACTTTGCTTTGGTTTGAACATATTTTATTGTTTTGATGTTATAACAACTTTAACCTTAGCCATAACTTTTAACAGAAAGAGACTTCATATTTGGTATGCACACTCCACTAATTAAGTTTTCAAAAGACATCAAGGTAAAAATGACCCTTAGTTTGACCTTGACTGTGACCCTTAAGTTAAAAATAGCTTTTCAAATCTTTGTTGCCTCTGGGCACATAGTGTTTTTTTTTTTTATGCCCCGCCATGAATATGGCCGGGGCATATAGTGTTTGTCATGTCCGTCTTCCGTCCTTCCGTCCTTCTGTCCTTCCGTCCTTCCGTCACACTTTGCGTTTAGCTCTGTTCAAAGCTAAGTTTCAAAGAAACTATCCAAGATATTTTCATCAAACTTCATATGCTGATAGATATTGATGAGAGCTATGGTTCCTCTAGGGATGAACACTACCAGACTTGCTTCGGATGCTGGATCTGACCGACATTTTCAAGACAAGTGACCAGGTAAAAGTTTTAGGAACAGGTCCATTCCTAAGTAACTATAAGCCCTCCTTGGACCAAACTTGCATGGATGATGCATCTAGGGATGGACACTACCAGACTTGCTTCGGATGCTGGATCTGACCTATATTTTCATTCCCAAGTAACTATAAGTCCTACCTGAACCAAACTTGCATGGATGATGCATCTAGGGATGGACACTACCTGACTTGCTTCGGATGCTGGATCTGACCTATATTTTCATTCCCAAGTAACTACAAGCCCTACCTGAACCAGACTTGCATGGATGATGCATCTAGGGATGGACACTACCAGACTTGCTTCGGATGCTGGATCTGACCTATATTTTCATTCCCAAGTAACTATAAGCCCTACCTGAACCAAACTTACATGAATGATGTATCTAGGGATGGACACTACCAGACTTGCTTCGGATGCTGGATCTGACCTATATTTTCATTCCAAAGTAACTATAAGCCCTACCTGAACCAAGCTTACATGGATGATGCATCTAGGGATTGACACTACTAGACCTGCTTCGGATGCTTGATCTGACCTATATTTTCATTCCCAAGTAACTATAAGTCCTACCTGAACCAAACTTGCATGGATGATGCATCTAGGGATGGACACTACCTGACTTGCTTCGGATGCTGGATCTGACCTATATTTTCATTCCTTAGTAACCATAAGTCCTACCTGAACCAAACTTGCATGGATGATGCATCTAGGGATGGACACTACCAGACTTGCTTCGGATGCTGGATCTGACCTTTATTTTCATTCCAAAGTAACTATAAGCCCTACCTGAACCAAGCTTACATGGATGATGCATCTAGGGATTGACACTACTAGACCTGCTTCGGATGCTTGATCTGACCTATATTTTCATTCCCAAGTAACTATAAGTCCTACCTGAACCAAACTTTCATGGATGATGCATCTAGGGATGGACACTACCTGACTTGCTTCGGATGCTGGATCTGACCTATATTTTCATTCCTTAGTAACTATAAGTCCTACCTGAACCAAACTTGCATGGATGATGCATCTAGGGATGGACACTACCAGACTTGCTTCGGATGCTGGATCTGACCTTTATTTTCATTCCAAAGTAACTATAAGCCCTACCTGAACCAAGCTTACATGGATGATGCATCTAGGGATTGACACTACTAGACCTGCTTCGGATGCTTGATCTGACCTATATTTTCATTCCCAAGTAACTATAAGTCCTACCTGAACCAAACTTGCATGGATGATGCATCTAGGGATGGACACTACCTGACTTGCTTCGGATGCTGGATCTGACCTATATTTTCGTTCCTTAGTAACTATAAGTCCTACCTGAACCAAACTTGCATGGATGATGCATCTAGGGATGGACACTACCAGACTTGCTTCGGATGCTGGATCTGACCTATATTTTCATTCCCAAGTATCTATAAGCCCTACCTGAACCAAACTTGCATGGATGATGCATCTAGGGATGGACACTACCAGACTTGCTTCGGATGCTGGATCTGACCTATATTTTCATTCCCAAGTAACTATAAGCCCTACCTGAACCAAACTTACATGAATGATGCATCTAGGGATGGACACTACCAGACTTGCTTCGGATGCTGGATCTGACCTATATTTTCATTCCTTAGTAACTATAAGTCCTACCTGAACCAAACTTGCATGGATGATGCATCTAGGGATGGACACTACCAGACTTGCTTTGGATGCTGGATCTGACCTATATTTTCATTCCCAAGTATCTATAAGCCCTACCTGAACCAAACTTGCATGGATGATGCATCTAGGGATGGACACTACCAGACTTGCTTCGGATGCTGGATCTGACCTATATTTTCATTCCAAAGTAACTATAAGCCCTACCTGAACCAAGCTTACATGGATGATGCATCTAGGGATTGACACTACTAGACCTGCTTCGGATGCTTGATCTGACCTATATTTTCATTCCCAAGTAACTATAAGTCCTACCTGAACCAAACTTGCATGGATGATGCATCTAGGGATGGACACTACCTAACTTGCTTCGGATGCTGGATCTGACCTATATTTTCATTCCTTAGTAACTATAAGTCCTACCTGAACCAAACTTGCATGGATGATGCATCTAGGGATGGACACTACCAGACTTGCTTCGGATGCTGGATCTGACCTATATTTTCATTCCCAAGTATCTATAAGCCCTACCTGAACCAAACTTGCATGGATGATGCATCTAGGGATGGACACTACCAGACTTGCTTCGGATGCTGGATCTGACCTATATTTTCATTCCCAAGTAACTATAAGTCCTACCTGAACCAAACTTGCATGGATGATGCATCTAGGGATGGACACTACCAGACTTGCTTTGGATGCTGGATCTGACCTATATTTTCATTCCTTAGTAACTATAAGTCCTACCTGAACCAAGCTTACATGGATGATGCATCTAGGGATGGACACTACTAGACCTGCTTCGGATGCTGGATCTGACCTATATTTTCATTCCCAAGTAACTATAAGCCCTACCTGAACCAAACTTTCATGGATGATGCATCTAGGGATGGACACTACCAGACTTGCTTTGGATGCTGGATCTGACCTATATTTTCCAAACAAGCAATTCAGCTGCATCACTATTCTGGATATTCTGATCAAATTTTATACACATTCAAATTTTCATGTTGCTTTACTGATATATCCTCGGCGGGGCATTCATGTCCTATGGACATATTTCTAGTTTAATTTTACCTTTGTTAACAAAATGCTAAAAATTGTGTACACTTGATATTGATTGAGTGTTATTTATTTATCTGAATATCACATAGTTTTTTGTGTATTTCAGGTAGAAACAACAATATGGTCGTCAGGAATTTTTCTTGAATTTCCAGCATTTCCAAAAATGCACCTTGCAGGCATGGATTGATTGTTGTAGCTTAACACATGTTACAAGATTATTTAACCCTGATGAGAAGTCACAAGATGCAGTGAATGACACTTGGGAGCAATGAGGAGTGAGGGTTCTTTAGTGTGCCAATATCTGCTGTTCCAACCTTTACTCTCTCTACCAAAAGACCTCCAACTTTACAGCACCAAAATACATGATTAGCTACTGGGAAAATTTTTACATACTTTTCATATGTAACAATATTTAGGGAATAACTATCTTCTAATTTGGTATTTGCGACCGTTAATGCTGATTTAACGGTCGCAAACTGAGTTACGCGTCGCCGGTAAAACGGATGTTTGCGACCCTTAAATCAGCATTAACGGTCGCAAATACTAAATTAGCAGATTAGTTATTCCCATTCTAATGCAATACATGCATTTTTTGGTTGTTTACGTCTCATTTTGATGAATTTTGTTACAAGAAATACGTCACGGAGCATTGTGTTTTTGCGTCGCTCTATTATGACGTCACAATGAAATAGCTTTCACGCTCGTTAATGCTCGTTTTACTGCTTCAAACATGAGCGCATTAGCCAATCAAAAAGTGTTTTACAAATCTATTGCATTAGAATGCAAGTTTACAGTGTTGTTCAAATGTAAACAGCATGTACATCATTTTTTAGATATACAGATGTGATGAAATAATTAGGAACTCTAGTTAGTGTACGGTTAGTTTTACCCCACATGTATATATGTTATATCTCATAAAAAATAGTTAAAAAAATTAAAGTTTGAATATAAGGTAAAAGCTAATACATGTAGCTATTTAAAATGACTGAGTGAAATCATTATAAACAAACCTATACAAGTAAAATATTTTTGTATATTAAATTTCATCAATACATGTTTTGGATACCGAATGGTACTGTCTGATTCACCATAGTTAAATCTGTCATACCTGTCATCATTTTGTCCTGAAATGTGAAATACTTTATTAATAAAGTATTTTACCTGTGTGTGAAATTCTTATACTTTTACAATTATAGTAGCCTAGGCTCAGAGTAAAATAACACAGGTGCATTATTGTCAAATTTTGCGAAAACATTCCCAGATTACAAATTGATAGATATTTCAGCTCGGGTAGGGAGGGGGGGTAAGGTGGGACACAATAGGGGATCAAAGTTTTATCTAGAAATACCAAGAAACAAGATGTGTTTGTGAGACACTGATGCCCCCGTATGGCAACATAGCAAAGATTAAGCTTTTTCTTAAATGCAAATTTAAAAAATTGGTACCAAGAGTAGGGTATTCTCACTGGAAAACAATTGTGAAATTTGAAAGTAAGCCAATGTTAAAGTTTTATAATAAGTACAAAAATCTCCAAGGCCAAGGTCAAAAGGTCAATGTAATTAGTATCAAATGAAAGGTAGAGCATGAAAGCCCTAGTACTAACCGTTCAAAAGTTATCTCCAACGTTCAATTTTTTTAAAAAGTAGGTCAAACTCCCAAGGTCAAAGGGTCAAAGTTCTTGTTATCAAATGAAAGTTCATGTCATAAGGATCAAATATGTAAAGTATGAAAGCACTAGCCCTAACTCTTTAAAAGTTATGGTCAATGTTTGCTTTTTTAAAGTAGGTCAATCTCAAAGGTCAAGGTCAAAAGGTCAAAGTTCTTGGTATCCATTGAAGGGTCTTCTCACAAGGATTACATATATGAAGTATGAAAGCCTTATCCCTTACTATTCAAAAGTTGTGGCCAAGGTTAGGTTTTTGTCACAAGTACGGAAATCTATAAGGTCAAGGTCAAAGGGTCAACAGTGTTGGTTTCCAATGAAAGGTCTTTCAACAAACATTATATATGTGAAGTATAAATGTCCTGGTGTCTACTGTTCAAAAGATATAGCCAAAGTAAAAGTTTAAAACTTTCATGTAAAAGTGGGTCAAACTCCAAGGTCAAAAGGTCAAATTTGGTGGTACCCAAAGAAAGGTCTTGTCACAAGGAATAAACATATGAAATATGAAAGTCCTAGCTCCAATAAATCAAAAGTTATGGGCAAGGTTAAAGTTTTTGCGGACAGAGAGACAGCTAGACAGACGGACGGACACGACAAAAACTATAAACCCCCGAAACTTCGTTTACGGGGGCATAAAAATCTTAGGTAGAAATATATGTACTGGTTCAAATGGGGGCCCCAGGGGTAGGGTTGGACCATAATGTGTGAGGGGGTGTCAAATGAATAAATTTAAAAAAAATATCTGCTCAATAACAGCAAAGCCAGTTGTTATATTGATATGGATTACATATATGAAGTATGAAAGCCTTATCCCTTACTATTCAAAAGTTGTGGCCAAGGTTAGGTTTTTGTCACAAGTACGGAAATCTATAAGGTCAAGGTCAAAGGCTATAGATAAGCTCTCAAGGTGACCAGACGTGTTTTACAGTGCTCCTCCTTATCAGTAATTACCTGTGCTGCTAATCATGGTAAATAATGGAATCGATTAATCTGAATGAAAATACAAGTCTGTTCAAATCTATTTTGGATACTTTTGGATTTTCATTTTCACATGGAAAAACTAATGCTGATGATGAAGAAGATTCTTTAATTGATGTACCAGATTTCTTACGAGTGAAATTCAACCAACAGAGTATCACTTTGAACTATGATGAGGATAGGACTGAGGACATTGTGAGCACTCTAAACAGTGAACTTCTGTTTGCAAAAAATGGGTTCAAAAATGGAAGCATTTATAAATCAGAAAATGGCAGTGTTACAGCGACACTATATAAATCAACTCAGACAATCCATGTTCAAGGGAGCGAGAGATTTGCCTGGCTACGAGAATTCATTGGACAAATTCCTCACCTGCCAATAACTGAGGTTAGTAAAATTGAAGGGATGTTACAGCCACAAAATACTTCCACCCCTAAATCTTGTAAATTGCAAGATATGGAAAGCAGACCATGTCATAACTGTGACAGTTCTGAAATTATTCAAAAACTGACAAAGTCTATTACTGATCTTTCTGAGGAAGTTGCGAGACTGAAAATGGAGTTGCATTCTCTTCAGAACAAAAACACGCAGTTAGTAGATGCAACTACTCAAACAAGGGAACCACATACAAAAACCAAAGCTGTTGATACGCGTGACATAAAGGATACTTGTGTAGAAGGCGTGTCGAGACATACACAGTATACCCGAGTTGAGACAAGGGAATTCTCAACTTCAACGGAAACCTTGTCAGCCCAAAAAGAGCAGAAAACCTCCAACAGACCGGAAAAGAACCGTACCCTGGCGACCGACGTTCCATCTGGAAAATCTGTTCTTGTAATAGGTAGCTCAATCTTACAGCGAATCCGTACCCGTGGATTACTAAAAAATGTTGCAGTCCGTACAAACAGAGGGGCTCGGCTGTCCGATATCAGACGGATTCTTCAGGGAATTGACCTAACACCATTCCAGTCAATCGTAATCCTTGCCGGTGGAAATGATGCTTCCAGCAACAGAGATATTGAGACAAGTGAATGTGATCTCGCCGAAATTGTGCTTGATATCCAAAAGAGATCGCCATGCACCGAAATTTATATCTCAGAGATACCACCACGAAGAGATACAAGTGTTTCTCAAATAAATGAAATCATCAAATTTGTTTGTGAGGAATACAGTGTGAATTTTATCTCTCTCCGAAATATGTTCCAATCTTCGGATCAGTTCTGGAAGGATGGGATCCATCTATCCGACAAGGGAACATCAACACTCCTGAAAGCCTACGATTCTTACGTTCGGATTATCAAAACGCGTCGTTTAAACGATACATAAAATATGCCTGGAAATATGAATGTGTGTTTCTACTGTGGTGAAACTGGCCATTCCTCTCAGAATTGTCGGCATGGATTTAAGATTGTCTGCTGGAACTGCCACTCCCCGGGCCACAAAGCAAAACACTGTTCATATTAGAAATTCGGCAAAGAAGAAAATGCCGAACATTCTACCCCCTTAAATTCAAACCCCTTTAGTGTTTTAAACAATCTCTGTGCTGAATGTGGTGAAATATCATGCAAATGTTCTTATATCTGTATTGCACGTAATATCAAAGACCGATCAGTAGGATCGGATGTAGCTAAAAGTTTTCTTCTTCACAATCAGTCAGTAACTGTAATGTAAATCCTGTCAAAAAAATATTTCATACGAAATCATGTACATCCTCCTTTACTAAATCAACAAAACAAATTCCCAATTCAACAAATTCTACAAAATTTAATAATGGTCATTCACAAAAGGAAACTTCAAATAAATATATAAACAATTTCGGACTCGTCAAGAAAGGTCTTAGATTTGGAAATCTAAATATATGTCACATCATGCCAAAAATTGATCAACTTAAAATTCTTTTATCAGGATATCGCTCTATGGATGTATTTGGTATCTGTGAAACATTTTTAAATGAACAAACAGACAACTGTGTGTTAGATGTGGAAGGATTTAATTTTGAGAGGAAAGATAGGTTACTAAAATCAGGGGGAGGATTAATGGTCTATGTCTTCAAAAATTTACATTACAAACGTCGAAATGATTTTGAAATAGGTAATATTGAATCCATATGGCTTGAAATTAATATCCCTAATTCAAAACCACTTTTTTATTGTACCACATATAGGCCCCACCTGCTGGGTAGAAAGTCTAACACGGGAGATAAATTGTGCATCCCGCTGTGACGATGCTGAAATTATTTTAACAGGTGACTTTAATATCGACCTGATTAAAGACCCCCCAAGATACTGGACCTCTGCTTTTGAAGAATATGACTTCACACAGCTAATTAATGTACCTACACGAATTACAAACACCTCATCAACTCTTATTGACCATATTTATACGACCCTACCAGAAAACATATGTGAATCTGCAGTACCGTCAATTGCAATATCTGACCACTATCCTGTTTGTTTTACGAGAAAATTAAATACTAACACCAACAAATTCAAACACATAGAAATAAAATACAGAGACTTTAAACGATTTAATGAACATAATTTTCTTGCAGACTTAAAGGAGGTTGATTTCCATTCATTGGAATCATTCTCTGACCCTAATGAAGCACTTAATAAATTTTGTTCACTTTTTAATGCGGTATTAGATAAACACGCAAAAGTAAAAACAAAAAGAGTTAAGCATGACACAAGACCTAAATGGTTAACTCAAGAAATTCTGCAAGCTCAACACATGCGTGATACCCTCCATAAAAATAAAGACTTTGAAAATTTCAAAATATGGCGCAATAAAGTTACATCACTAATTGAAAACGCCAAGATTAGTTATTACAAAACAGCTATAGAACAAAACAAAAATCCAAAACAAATGTGGGATGTACTAAACAATTTAGCCTCTAAATCTAATAATTATATTCCAGCTGCACTTGCTAAAAATAATTATATCACAGAGGACACACAAGAAATAGTAGAAATGTTTAATTCTCATTTTTCAAATATTTCTACAGAACTTCTTTCAGGCATAAGTAAGGAGGAAAATGACTTGACAGATCTTTTAGATTTTGTTCAGTCTAAATTGGGAGCAGACAAGTTTTCTATCCCACTCATAAATCATGATGAAGTACTAGCTTTACTCAATAAACTAGATATTAGTAAATCTTCAGGTGTTGATACCATCGGGCCACGTTTATTGAAACTTACTTCACAGATAATACATAAACCTGTGACCCATATTATAAATACTAGTATCAAAACTGGCATTTTTCCCGATTGTTTTAAACTTGCAAAAGTTACCCCAGTCTATAAGAAAGGAAACAGATTAGATCCAAATAATTATAGGCCCATTTCTATTTTACCAACTTTATCAAAAGTTATTGAAAAACATGTGGCAAAATATATACGATCTCTTTTTTCGGATTTTGATCTTATAGTAGACTCTCAATCAGGCTTCAGAGAACTACATTCATGCCAAACAGCCCTTACAAAAATTACAGATGAATGGTTAAATGAAATGGACCAAGGTAAACTTGTTGGTACTGTTTTTCTTGATTTCAGTAAAGCTTTTGACCTTGTCAATCATGATATTCTACTTAAAAAACTACAATGTTATAACTTTGACGCAATAACTTTACAATGGTTCAGATCATATTTAAGTGAAAGACTTCAAAGTGTACATTTGTCCAACAAACATTCATCTTATCAGCAAGTCACAGCGGGAGTTCCACAGGGATCTATTCTAGGTCCTCTCCTGTTTTTATTTTACATTAATGATCTTCCCTTATGTATTACAAAATCCAAATTAGACTTATTTGCAGATGATGCCACTTTACATGCATCAAGTAAAGATTCTCAAACTATTGAAGATACATTATCAACGGATATAGCTTTTATAGAAAAATGGTGTTCTCAAAATCAAATGGTTCTAAATGCTACAAAAACTAAATGCATGTTAGTTGGTACGCATCAAAAGAGATCAAATTTTTCTGAGCATGAAATTAATCTGTTTGTATCTAACAGAAAACTTGATTTTGTATCAAATGAAAAAATTCTTGGAGTTTATTTAGATAATTCTTTACAATACAATGTACACATTGACCATGTTTGTAAAACACTGTCACGTAAAATTTCTGCCCTCCGTAGAATTAAAAAGTTTCTCCCTATTCAAACACGCAAGCTGTTTTACAATGCATATATTATGCCTTCAATTGATTATTGTTTAACTGTTTGGGGTAATACATCTCACTCAAATCTTGACAGAGTATATAAACTTCAAAAACGCGCTGCAAGATGTATTTTAGATGCTCCTCCTGATGCGCCCTCACAACCTCTCTTTGAGAAACTAGATTGGCTCACAGTGTATGAGAAACTTATTGTAAATAAATATGTTTTGTTATATAAATCATTGTTCAACTCTCACCCTACGTATTTAAATAGTATGTTTGACTTCCAGTGTAATAATCGATACAATCTTCGATCTGAATCTAATTTGGACCTCTGTGTACCATCTCATAAATGTAAACTCTTTGAGAACTCCTTTCAATACTCTGGTGCTATCTTATGGAATAATTTACCTGTACATATAAGAATGTCTCAAACACTCAATGCTTTCAAGCATCAAGTCAAAAAATTTGTAAAACAATGTAGAAATAGCTTATGATTATTTATTGATTTTGTATATTTATATATATGTATGTATTTTGTCTATAGAAGGCCCCGGGGAAGAATAGTGCGTGCACTAATCGGGTTACCTTCTTTAAATAAAGAATTATTATTATTATTATTATTATTATATTATGGAAGCATCATCAGGTTGTTTAAAATTCAAGCCCCCCCCCCCCCCCCCCATCCAATGTGAACTCTCAATACTGAAGTGATTTTTGCTTTTTTTTTTCTCTAGCCAGTGTGCTAAGGTGAGCAATGTCGCCCATGAGCCTTTTGTTTTTCTGTACTATTTTCGTGATGAATGCATCAGTATTTGACTATTTGATCATATACAGTAAAGCACGCATATAACGAAAAATCAGAAACACCTATCTTGAAACAGTCCCTTATACTTAAACTTTTACTATCTATGCTTATTTTTAAGGCTTTCAGATATTGATTCCCATGGGACGTGGGTCACAAAAATCGTACTTTGAGACAACCCTTGAATATTATACGCATTTATTTCACATAAATCCTACTTTATCACCATCCTATAGTTTTAAACAACTTAAAATTATAATTTTTATTTAGTGTAAAAGTAAATTGAAGAATAAGGAAATAAAACGACACAATTTATTTTGCCAAGGAATTTTCAATGAAAATTACCCCCAAAATATGCCATTCACCAGAGTTTGACACACCCCCTTAAGAAATCTAGGCCGATGACCTATTTATTTTTTGGCATTATTTGCTACTAAATTATCTTGTTAACATTGTATCGTAATATGAATAAAAATTCTATTGCAGAATTTTTTTAATCATCACTTTTATACGTCAAACTCGCATTTTCCCATTACTTAATTCCTATAGTAATCATCGATTTTCGTTGCCTACTTTTGAAACGCTCCCTATTAAAAATCTATATCGATGACCATATATTTTTTCATCGATTTTAACTCACAAAAAGTCACATTACCTCATATTAAAATTTGAGTAAATTTTCTATTGTAGAAATGAATTAGGTCCGTCGTCGTTAAATGAGTGTTGTTTTATTTTGTTTTCAGTATAATTCCAATCTTAATTTTATTTATTGATTCCCTGTGTTTTGATAGGACGAGAACAAATTCAAGAAAAAAGTTTACACATCGATGAATTTTTTAATGAAAACTACTTTTTTGACATAGCTTCTAGGCTGTTGTAAAAACAATGAAAACAGATACTTCTAGTCCGTTTTAGCTAATTTATGATTACAAGAATCTTGAAATAAAAAGAGCAAAACAGGAGATAAACAGGACTGACAGACGGGAATATTATGTTTATGTCACTGTCGGATCACGAGTGTGAATTTTAAAAAAATCGCTGGTCATGCTGTCATTTTCTCGACGTTCCAAATCAGCTCAGTTGCTATCGTTGTGACAGGGAAAAGAAACGTACCTCAGACTCTTGCCTTATCAGCATAAAATTCATATATTTACATCCTACAAATCCCATATTCTCCCTAAATCTTTGAACGAACCAGAGCAAATCGAGGACGTCGTCGGTCTGCAACTTTCGCGTTGTCGTTAATGTAGACATGGCGATGGTCAAGGACGGATTATTCTGGAGAATACGCGTATTTACGATATTTGTTGACTTAAACAACATTCAGTGAGCTTTTATAAGTTTATTTATTGATTGTTTTGACAATTTAAGGTCTTCAATCCCTAATAGGAAGAAATTCAATGAAATTGAGGACATAACACATATGTAGGCATTGAATGCTCAGTTTATTTAGACATACTTCCCATTTATTACTATAAGTATGTTTAGTGGGATGTGTCCTAATTCATGACCTTGAATTTTGGTAAGAGTTATCTCCCCTTTTTTAATTATTAAAAAAAATCAATTAAAAAAAATTTAGCTGGTAAAAAAATTGTTTTCAATTATCATTCTATTTATAATATTTCAATGCATCTTTCCACCACAGGATTTATTGATATTCAAATTATTTGAATTTTTATTTTGAAAAAACGCTTTTCCCCATAGACTTCAATGCAATCTTTGTAAATTAACTACTGCTTAATTAATGAACTTTTCGAAAATTTCTCGTGGGCAATCCTTTTCCACTATAAAATGCTTTAATATAATATCCGAGTATTGTGTACTTGACAGACATTTAAGGGTAGAGAATTTGGTACCATTAGGGATTGAAATCCTTAAGTTGGCTTTTATCGATATTCATCTTGTATACGTTTCTTTGCGGCATATATAGAGGATATTCAATGTTTTGTAGTTGAATATGGAATTTATTTCACGAGTGGGACAGGATTTTTTTTTATATTTTCACGAGTGCGAAGCACGAGTGAAAATATCAAAAAATCCTGTCTCACGAGTGAAATAAATTCCATATTCAACTACAAAACTTTGAATTTTCTATTTATTACATTTTTCTTTGATTTTCCCTTTTCCTCTGTCGTTTTCTCATTCAGTCATAGGCTACATGACGTCATAGTTGAGCGGTTGAGACGTCATAGCTAAGTTTTTTGAGATTGAAAACGTCGTAATTTACAAGGATTTTAACAATATATTTTGGGATCTTTAGTAGTTTTATTCTATGTCAGAATGGTATATTTATTTTATAATTAACCAATGGGATTTTTTTTCTCAAAATTCTTTGTTACTGGAAGGAAAGTGGAGAGTTTTCCCGCACTTCTGATATTTGTCACACTCTGACAGGATATCATTTTGATATCCTTTCACACTGTGACAGGATATCACTTTTATTCAATGAATAAATCACAGTATTTCACTGGTAAAAATGTAATATAATAAAAGTATAATATTCTATGCCGTACAAAATAACAGATTGTATGGCGGCCTAGAAAAGAAATAATTTTAATAATTTTAAAAATTCGTAATTGGAATTATAAGAATTAAACGTTCTTTTAAGAATTTATTGATGTGTAAACTCTGCCTTTTTACTCACAAACTTTACGTAAAAGTGCTTCGCACTTTATTCATTTTGTGAGTAAAAAGGCAGAGTTTACACATCGATAAATTCTGAAAAAAGAACGTACGTTTAATCCTATAAGTTAAATACTAATAGTAATTGAGAATGCTTTTAAATTTGTTTCATTCATATGCATGGGTTTCAATGCTTCTGACTAGAGTAGTCAGGGGTGAATTTGATATATCAATCAACAACAATTAACTTGATTTTTAAGGGAAGAATTTACAGGAAATCGAACAAGTACATTTTATGAATTCCTGCCTCAGTAAAAGATCCTTGTCAGATTTTTTGTCAATGGATTTAAAACACCCATGTTAAGTTTCAAAACAATAAGGAAAAAAAACTTTTTGTCAAGAAAAAAATGTGCTATTTTATCGGTATTTAGGTGAAGAATTTATAGACTGCTTTATTTTATATAGATTTTTGTCAAAGTTCTAATTTCAGTATTCAAAATGATTGCTTGGCACCCCTACTACATTAGCTGTTTCATATAAAGCTGTTTTTTGGTATTTTAAATATACACAATCATTTCTTCAAACTGAAATTTCATATGCTAGCATATAAAGTAAGAGGTTTTGTTATCTTTTTTGTTTTTTTTTTAACATTCATTGAATAAAATGATGCAGCATTAAGTAGACACGCCTATCTTTTATAATCAACTAACATATCAAACTTTTAAAACAATTAATGTAATGCTATCATCCCCTCCAGAGAATAAATCCTAATTCCTGTTAATATTCCATGGGTTATTACCGCGTTAAACAGTGTATTTATCTGTGTCAACTGAGATAAAGCGTGTCATACATTTATATACTCAAGCAGGGCGAAACTATCTGTGCATAAATGTCCAAATTAGTAAGAAATAAGGTATCATTTTTTGAGTTTTATTGAGATGTAAAACGGGTTGGTCACGTGATCAAATCCCATAAAGCCCGAAGGGCTTTATGGAAGATTTGGTCATGTGCCAACCCGTTTTACATCCCAATAAAACTAAAAAAAAATCATACCTTATTACTTATATTTACATTTGTGACTTATTCATACTTTAAATTTGCCTGATTGTGACTTTTAACGTGTGAAATGCATTATTTTTCAAACCCAACGGCATGTATATAATCCACTGAACGCAAGTCGACCCTTTATGACGTCACTGAGAAATTACATCGAACGTTTATCCATACGAATATGTATGACCTCTTGACCCCGTACTTGTATTTATACAGTTATAAAAATGCTTGCTTTCAGTAGTGTTATATAAAGGAAAACATTTGCAAATGTAAATATATTAAAATAACAGAAGAATGAAACATAGGTAATAAGACATTACGGATTTGATCTTCTGAAAAATTAAACTATGCATCAAGTGATGTACAAAGTATGATTGGGTCAGAGCTCAAAGTAGTTGAGGGGGGCTTTTTAATAGGCATATAACCCATTTTCACAAACTTCTCCGATTGTTGATTGCAATCCAACCAAAACGTAACTGTAATTGACTTGAACAATGTTGATAAGGTTAAATAATCATATGAGGTGTTACACAGCTTTTTAACATATGTTTTATATATGTATATCATTTGGCCTTTCATTCTATTAATATGTATAATATAACGTAGATCTATACAGATTTATATTTGTTATATAGTGATTAATCAGAATTTTTCAAACGACTAATGAAATGAACTCTTGCATTTTCACGACTAAATCCAGGTAGAGCATAATTCCTTTTAATATTTGGAACAAATTAGGTTATCATTACAAAATACTCCCAAAGAAAGACAAGGTAATTATGTGTGTCAGACAAGATCGTTTTGCAACATGTCGTGTATATTTTTTTTCCGTAAGGCTGAGTGCTATTCATCAGAATTTCCAAATGGACCAACCTCACTCATTGTCATTTGATACCAGTCATTTACATGTGTGAAAATTAGCTGTTTCAGTTTTCCAGACGTCGTCTCCGTGTCATAACAATAAGTTGTAAATGATATAATTCCTTTTTAAGTGGGGCAACTAGAGTTTTTATTTTGCAATACTTCGCGCATCATAGTGAAATAAAGCGTATTAACTGTTTTAAACTGATTTTAAAATAGATAAATCCCCTGATAGGTAGAATGACGTCGTAAAAGTGTATTCTTGATGATATGATAAACGGTATGTCGTCAAGAAACATACATGTCCAAGTACGAATTCCATGTCAATATCAACAATATTATGTCGATAATATCGTATTGATATCGTTCCTGATCAGCAACATTAATTTGAAATAATTGATATACATATATGAGATTTTGTGCTGTGTCGATGTGGTCGACATCGTTAAATATTTATATATACGAGGGGCATTTCAAAAAGTCCTAGGTTAAGGATTGAAAGTGATAAGATCTCATATTTAGCCGCAGTAATGCACATTCATACATAAATATACTAAATTCACAGGTACAATATGTCCAATATCCCCATTGGCATATGTAATTGGCATGGGGGTCCTTGTATAATTAAAATCTATGTCTACATTTTTAAAGTCTAAATCGACAATTGGATTTCACAATGAAATGTAAATATAAGGAATCACTGTCTAGTTAGTATAGTATGCCAGGGACATCAGCAATAGTGGGAAAGATGGGATAATTAATGCATAACAGACTTCGCCCGTTATGCAAATTATCCCATGTTTCCCACTATTGTTGATGCCCTGGTATACTACATGTATAATAAATAGACAGTGATTCCTTAAGTATACATGTGTTTAAATTTATAGTAAAAGCCATGCTTATTTTGAAAGAGAAGCTCAAATCTCCTTTTGTTGTAGGATCTATTAGAGATAGATTCAACATGCACCAGAATGTCACAGTTCGAGTCGGAAAACTTTTCGGTATGATGTAATACTGATTTTCTCTATGATTATAACATTGTAAGAAAAATAACAAGTAATATTTCAAGTACATTTTTAGCTCATCTGAATCAAAAGTCTGATACCTTTTGTTTATCCTCCGTCTGTCTGTAAACTTTTTTTACATTTTCAACTTCTCTAGTCATTGCGTTCATTTCATGACTCCCAGGGGTAGGGTTGGGGCACAATATAGGTCAAAGTTTTGCATAGGAAACCTTGAATAATGAAGAAGAACAGGACCATGTTGACTCAGATGAGCATTGTGGCCCAAGGGCTCTTGTAAAGTAATTTTCATATTTTTAGTATTTCCATAAAATATTAAGTGATATTTTTTGTCTCAGTTAACGGAGTTCTATTGTTATTAGGGCGCCGGCCCCGCTTGAGAGGTGCCATAGTGATCAGTCTGTCCGTCCGTCCGTCCGAGATTTCTTGTCCAGAGCATATCTTCTCTCCCCTTGGCCCAGTCTGGCTCATACTTCACCCACAGAGTGCCTTTGGGTAACCGATGTGCAAAGACCTTGAACCATGTTTCAAGGTCAAAAGTCAAGATCATAGCAGAATTTCATGATAAATCCTTGTCCGGAGCATATCTTCTCTCTCCTTGGCCAAATCTGGCTTATACTTCACCCAAAAATTGTCTTTAGTAATCCGTGTGCAGTGACTTTGAGTTATGTTTCTAGGTCAAAGGTCAAGGTCATAGCAGAATTCCATGAAAATTCCATGAACCATGTTTCAAAGTCAATTTCATAGCAGAATATTAAAAAATCCTTGTCCGGAGCATATTTTCTCTGTCCTTGGCCCAATCTGGCTCATACTTCACCCATAAAGTGCCTTTGGGTAAATGGTGTGCAGTGATTGTGAACCAAGTTTCAAGGTCAAAGGTCAAGGTCATAGCAGAAGTTTATGAAAAATCCTTGTCTGGAGCATATCTTCTCTCTCCTTGGACCAATCTGGCTCATACTTCACTCACAGAGTGCCACTGATCAATGGATGTGCAGTGACCATGGTCGAAGTTTTTAGGTCATGGTCAGAATTAGTCTCTCTGTTTAAAATCTTTGTTTGGTGTATAATTTTTTCCCCTTAATTCCAGTAAATTTATATAACTGGGGATACAAGATAACTTCGATAGATATCTTTAAATTCGTGAAGTGGTACTAAATGACTTTTACTGTATTACACAAATGTTCCTCTTCAAAATAAACCCTTTTAAACTACATTACTTTTTCATGTTCATTGTTGAAGGCTGGGCCTTTTGAGATGGCCACCATCTCAATGATATCTAGTTTAATCAGTTTTCTTTCTATCAAATTCTATGCTCTTGACATACTTTCATAGATAATCTAAATGAATGATGTTACCATAAAATATGGTTTATTTATGAATATAATTTCAGACTTCCTGTCCATCCTCTCAAATATCATCTTGGAGTATAGAAAATTGCAAACAAAGTCGCTCCCTTAGTGACATTAATAGAGCATTTGCCATCATTGGTAATGGAAAAATAAGTCCTATCAAGTTCTAAATTAGAAAAGAGTAGAGGATCTTAAACCAAGAACACTGAGGACCTCCAAAAGGAAAGCCCAGGCAACCATTCATGATGCTCTTAATTTCCTTGCTCCATTGCAAGGGAAAAAAGTATGGCAATTGATAGGAAATGAAATGGTAAGTTTACCATATTCCACCTCCCCACCTTTTCCATACATTGCTCAATAACCTGAAGAATCCCCAGTGACAAATCTGAAATGCTTCTCACATACACGTTGTAGCAGATTGAACTTAGATTACATTACCACTGACTGACTTCTTTCTTACATGTAGCAACAATAACAATGTGATTTGTAATCCTTAAAAAAATGTTATCTTTTAACACAGCTGATTTTTTTAATTTTAATTGTGATATAACTTTTAATTTGTAGGACAGTGAATGTTATAGCTGACTTCTCACCGCCTACAAAGGTTGAAGGCTCAATAAAACAAATAACATCTGAGGACAGTATCGGATGCTCAGATGGATGTTCAGAACATTTCCATCCTTTACAGCCATGCATGATCACTGTCTGATGCATATTTGCTGAAGGTGACAAGAGTGGTCAGAGGATGAATGCAGTTGCTGTTGCAAAAAACATGAGAGTAGTGCAAGAAAATGGCAGAAAATTATTTAATCATGAAGATTATTTGGATTCAAGCCAAATCAATTCTTTTTTCTCACGGTTAGCTGCAGAGAAAAAAAATCACCAAAGTGTACTGATGATTTAGATAGTACGATGTTTCTGGTTGAGAAAATTGAGGCCATAGATGAGGTTGCATCCTTGTTTACTGATTTATAGAATTCTCATATCCATGTAGATTTTTTTAATCCTCATGTGTATCAGATTAATTATTGGAATTACAGAGGTTGTATATAAATCCTGATAGTTTTCTTATATAGGCTAAAGGGTCAAGACCACAAGATTTTTTTGACGTCAGCATAAATTTGCATGTAATTTTTACATTTCAGAACAAGATTTTATTTTTAGTTCTCTTATCCAGACAACAAATATGATTGAAATTTTCTGGAAAAACAGATGTGTTTGTGAAACACTGATGACCCTGTATGGCAACAGATTAGCAAAGATTATACTTTTCTTAAATGCAAACTCACTGGAAATACAGCTCTATAATAGAAAATCAGGCCAGGGTAAATCATTTTCATCAGTTCGGAAATCTTGGTATCCAATGAAGGGTCTTTTCACAAGGGTTACATTTATATAGTATGAGATCACTAGCACTTAGCATTCAAAAGTTAAGGCCAAGGTTAAAGTTTTTTCATAAGTACGAAAATCTCCCAGGTCAAGGTCAAAAGGTCAAGGTAACTGGTATCAAATGAAAGGTCTTGCCTCAAGGAATACGTATGTAAAGTGTGGAAGCCCAACTCCTTAAGGTCAAGATCTAGTAAATGAAAAGTGCCTACAGATTTATCAAACTTAAGAAATAAATTCCTTTATTGATGCTTTACAACTTTAGCTTGGTCAAATAAGGTGTTTCGGGGCATAATTTGTAGGAAAACAAGATGAAAAACTGTATTTTAAACTGTCATTTTCAATGACAAATTAAGAATACCTGTCATGAATATGGGAGTTTTTTTCGTATTCGTGAAAGGAAATGTGTCCAGATTGCCTACAGTCTCGCAGAAAACGGTAATTAGTATGTTCATGGCCTCTTCTTTAAATCAATATCAAATTTGATATAGGTATCCAGTTTACTTTTCATATGATTTCAAATTGAATGACATGAAAATACCCAATTGTCTACATAATTTCTGCTAAAGCCGTAAAGTAAGGGAAAAAGAAAGTTGAAATTGATTATGACGTCATAATGGATCTAGCACCAAAAAATTAGTCTCAAGTTATTTACTAGATCTTGACCTTAACGTTCAGAAGTTATGGCCAAGGTTAAAAAAATTAATAAGTAGGTCAAACTCCAAGGTCATAGGGTCAAAGGTCTTGCTACCAAATGAAGGTCTTGTCACAAGCATTAAATATGTAAAGTATGAAATCAAAAGCCCTAACCCTTTAAAAGTTCTAGTCAATGTTTGCTTTTTTAAAGTAAGTCAAACGTCAAGGTCAAAGGGTCAAAGTTCTGGATATGAATGGTCTTCTCACAAGGATAGCATATGTGAAGTATGAAAGCCCTACCCTTACCGTTCAAAAGTTATAGCCAAGATTAAAGTTTTTATGGATATGAATGGTCTTCTCACAAGGATAACATATGTGAACTATGACAGCCCTACCCTTACCGTTCAAAAGTTATAGCCAAGATTAAAGTTTTTTTTATGGATATAAATTAGGGATGTCAACGAATATTCGAGTATTCGACTATCGTTCGATCATACCGACTATCGACTAAAATTTCTTTAGTCGGTTATTGGTTAAAAATGTGTTTCATCACAGTAATTTTGAATTCAAGGCAATAAAGTTAACTTATATTTGCCCATTTCATTTATTTTCAGATCAATATTTTATATGTAAAATTTAGGGTATGGTATAACTGTTCAAAGGAAATTATATTTGTACGTCGATGCATGTTCGGCAAACATGTCTTCAAAATCCACAGTTTTTTGGTTGCGTCAGCTGCAGTAATTGGTGATAGTATATTCTCAACTTGTATTTTGCAGTGTAACATCAAACATGATGTATCATATACCGAATCAGTAAAACATATACACAGTCTTCAAGTGAATTTTTCCTCTATTAAGTTCTCCGCAAAAATGTCAAAAAAAAAGCAGAATGGGAAATTAAAGAAAATCAAACATTTTATTAATGATTGTTTACCTCTTACTGTTTGAAATGAAGAGGGCAACTGTTTAGTTTTGTAGATTCAAACTAAGATCTGACGTGATACAACTATTCAGAAAGAATATTAATTAAACAGTATTACAAAATTGTAAATACATGTAAATCGGGGTCAGTTATGAGAGTAATTAAACCGTGTTTTCTTTTTTTTTATATTAATTTCATACAATCATTGATTGTTTGTACACATTTCATAATTTAAATTTATCCCAAGCTCTCGGGCTCTCGCTCTCTCTTTGTTTTCATAAGAGACACGCTTTAATTGTTTACCTGTCAAAGGTCATTTTCGGACACGTAGAAATTGGCTTCAATTATGGGGTACATGTTTATGTACTTCCGTTATGTATAGAAAGGACACATACAAACGTTTGATTTCCTGGTTTAAATAAAATGTGCAGCTTATATATTAATTTTGAAATTAAAAATACATTGGATACATATTGATGTACAGTTTTATTGCACTACGTACTTGTAATTACAATTCAGAAACCTGTTGTATACTAGTAATAGTGATAGCGTAGATAAAATATTGTAAAATAGTCTGTAGAAGACAAGCAGTGAAACTGGTACGAAATAAATTATCAAAATTAAACGAATATTCGACTATCGTTCGACTAAAGCATCCGAGTATTCGACTAAGCTGTCCGAGTAAAATTGACATCCCTAATATAAATGGTCTTCTCACAAGGATAACATATGTGAAGTATGAAAGTCCTACCCTTACCGTTCAAAAGTTATAGCCAAGTTATAGCCAAGATAAAAGTTTTTTCAAAAGTTGAAATATTCAAGGTCAAGGTCAAAAGATCAAGGTTGTTGGGATCTTAAGAAAAGTCTTTTAACAAAGAATACATATGTGAAGTATAAATGTCCTGGTATCTACTGTTTAAAAGATAAGGCCAAAATAAAAGTTTGGAATTTTTGTGTAAAAGTGGGTCAAACTCCAAGGTCAAGAGGTCAAATTTGGTGGTAATAAAAGAAAGGTCTTGTCACAAGGAATATACATGTGAAATATGAAAGTCATAGTTTCATCAAATCAGAAGTTATGCGCAAGGTTAAATTTTTGCAGACAGAGAGACAGACAGCTAGACAGACGAACAGACATGACAAAAACTATGTACCCCAGAAATTTCGTTTATGGGGGCATACAAATTTCTAACCTACCTACCGACCTAATTATTTTACCCATAGTCGGGCAGAGGGCAAGTAAACACTTTTTTAGAGATGGCTCATAAAGAATTTTATGGTTATAACATTTCATTAAAATCTCATTTTAGTGTTACTGTACTGTACAAAACCTATCCATGTTGCTAGGGAAAATTGGTTGCCATGGAGACATGATTAAACCAGTTGATGTGTATTTTTCTGACAAGTAAATGCATGTCCATGTAAATGTGGTGTTATTATTTTTGCATTGTGACTGTGTATAGGTTCAGTTTTGCATTATATTCTCTTTATGGTTCAATTGAACAAACTAAATTTCCATTGTTGCTAGGGAAAATTGGTTGCCATGGTGAAATGACTGAACATGAATTGAAGTCTTTTTTGAGAAATTCATATAAGTAGAAAATTAATTGATGGTCTATTTATATTACATTCACATTGCAGTACTAGTAATAATAAAACTTGAGATTTTGTGTGTGTTGCTATGGAAACTTGGTTGCTATGGTGTAATGGACAAGCTTTATATGTTCATCAGATCTAGATGAGCAAATTTTATCATTTATCATGATTATATGTATCTATTTTATGGAATACATTGCGCATTTTCTTGTTTGAATGTGTTAGAAATGTGTCTGAAAGAGTTGCCTAGCAACCATTATTATTGTGTGTGTTTCCGACTCGTTTGTTTTTTGTTTTGAGTACAACTTGTAATCATTGTTTATAATATATGCAACAGAATTTGCAATGTTTCCGATAATTAGGGCTTTTCGCTTTCGGCGAAAAGACCTCTTGTTTTCGTCTTGTTTATTATTCTTATTATACTAAACACTTTTTCGCTCAGCATTTAAGGAGTACCTTTGAGATTAGGTATTTCATTCTATGATCACTATATAGCAAATGGAAATATCTCCCATATGTAAGGTTTTGAATTTCCGGTATAGTCACTTCCGGTTGTAAGGAAAGGAAAACTGAAATTACTAAAGAGCCTAAATCCAATCCTATTTAAAATGTTTAGAGTCCAAAAATGCAATATATGAATTCTAGAGAACTAATCCTTTAAAAATGTGTGCGTATGTGATTTTCTACCACTGATATACTTTTCGAGATATGAGACCTAAATCATTGATTGATTGATTGATTGATTGATTGATTGTATATTGTTTAACGTCCCTCTTGAGAATTTTTCACTCATATGGAGACGTCACCGATGCCGGTGAAGGGCTTCAAATTTAGACCTATACTCGGCACTCAGGGCCATTGAGCAGTGAGGGTTCTTTATCGTGCCAACGCCTACCGTGATACGGGACCTACGTTTTTAAGGTCATATCCGAAAGACCCGTGACTTTCACTTCTAGTGCCGAGCGCTTGGCGAAGGAACAGTCACTACCTTTGTTTACGTCTTAGGTATGACGCGGCGCCGCGATCGAGAATCGAACCCGGGCCTCCCGATCACGAAGCGAACGCTCTACCACTAGGCTACCGTGACCGGTTCCTAAATCATTGAAGAAGGGGGGATGAAATTATTGAAAGTCACAATACCATTCAGAAAATTATTTTGAGCATCAAAATATATTAGAACTAATTAGTAGAACATATCCTGTAAGTTTCATATCGATCAGAGTAGAACTTCCGGTTTAAAAAGTCTTTGATAATTTTCTATGGGAGTTTCTATGTTAAATTGAAATCAGTTGTGGGCCATTTTCTTTTTAAATCATTATGATTTTCTTGTAATATTTTAAACAAAGAATGCCTCTGATATTGCCCCGACTTTAACAGATTATAAAAATAAAATTCAGGAAAATAAGGGATTTCAAGGGGCCATCATTGAAAACAGACCTTTGCCTGTAACTTTCTTATTTCTCAATGGATTTTCAAACACTTTTCAGATTTGACTTTAGCATAAAAAGAACAATCTAAAAATTATGGTCCGTGGGCTCACTTTTAAACCCCTTATAAGAGTTTAAGAGACCTGAAATATTGTATTTTTAAAGTTAAAAAAATATCATGATGTAAGAGTTATCTCTCTTTGTCAAACTGTTTAGAGTCTAATATGCTCTCTATGTTTCAATTTTGATATGCATATAAAGAGTACTTTCGGCTTTATGAGTCCCTTAAAATTGCCTATGGAGATTTTTATGTTAAATTTGAAATTACATTTGTTTCATTATCTCAAAAGGGAAGGAAGAATTTTTGTGATATTTCACAAGAATATTGACTCTTGCGTTTTTTTAAAGGTAGTAAGGCCATGGATATAAATATCCCTAAAATAAAAGGAATTTTAGGGGTTCAGTACTGAAAACAGCTTTTTCTCTGCAACTTTTTTATTTCTTTATGAATTTTCAAATAGTTTTTAGATTTGACTTAAGCATGAAAAGGACAGTTTAAAAAATATAAGCCGTGGGGTCATTTTTTGACCTCTTATAGGACTTTTAGGGACCTGAATTATTGCATTTTTAAGTCTTTTAAAAATAATTATACATGAGTTATCTCCTTTTGCATATCTGTTTGTAGTCTACTATGCTCTCTATGTTTCAATTTTGGTATGCATATGAAGAGTACTTCCGGTTTTATGAGTCCCTTAAAATTGCCTTTGAAGATTTCTATGTTAAGTTTGAAATCATGCTTGTTCCATTATCTCAAAAGGGAAGCAAGCAATTCTTGTAATATTTCACATGCATAATACGTCTGACACTGTCTTTAAGAGGCCGTGTCAGTAACCATTGAGATTTACATGGAAAGTCAAAAATTTTGAATTGGGCAAAAACCACCTTAAAATATTTGAACAACAACAAAAAACACATTTGAGACAAATTTTACAAATTTATTCATCATCATTGGTTTCCATGGCAACAAATGTGATTTGCATAGTAAATTATCAACGAACATTGTAAAATAATACAAATTTAGACATATTTAAATGCAGAGGGGAGAACAATTGGAAGGTCTAAATTTGTTTTCTTATACTGAAATAATGAAAGATGCATCAGCAGAAAATATTTTTATGTCTGTAAGTATTTTTAAAAATTTTGATATGGTTGCTATGGCAACCGAAAAATGACAAGATTTTCATGATGGGAATATCCGTGGAAAATTAAGTTTTTCAAAAGTTGATTACTTAAAAACGCAACAGCTGTAGATATTGTATGTCATACAAAGTTAAAGATATATCCCAATACTATGTAATAATAAAATAAAAATTGGTAGTCGGATGTCCAAATTTTTTTTTTCAGAAATCAAAATTTGCATTTTTTTCAAAACCTTTTCAATGGATTTTCGCAGGTTTTGGCAATTTTTTTAATATAACAATAGATATTTAACAGTTAGGTGCCATATCTATAGAAACATAGTACTTTAGAAAAATTTCCATAAAATGTACGACTTTTTTACAAAACAATAGGTAAAGAAATCTCCTTAGCAACGGAATTAATACCCTAGCAACCAACTTTACTAGGATCGGCAAAACATGAAACATACACCCAGGAAATTAAAGCCTGTCAAGTGGAATATTTGGGTCATGCCATCCTTATCAACTGTCAACCCTGTTGTACTTACCCCATCATATAAGTAATAATAAGTACCATTGATCTATAATGTCTAGTTATACAATATAGTCAGAATGTGGACCAAATACGCAAAAACTTGACCATATATGACATAACAAAAGCCAAAGTTATATGTCAAAATGACGCAATGTCGCAATGTTCAACCCAAAGGGACTCCAATGCTCTGTCTACTGGCTAATTTATATTGCTGTACCATGTTTATTATTCAAGTTCTAAACCTAAAAACAACTAGAACTGTCTAAATGAGACAAAATCTCCATAGCAACGGAATTTATACCCTAGCAACTGACTTGATTAGGATCGACAAAACATGAAACATGCACCCAGGAAATTAAAGCCTCTCAAGTGGAATATTTGGGTCATGGCATCCTGATCAACTGTCAACCCTGTTGTACTTATCCCATCATATAAGTAATAATAAGTACCATTGCTCTACAATGTCTAATAGTTATACAATATAGTCAGAATGTGGACCAAATACGCAAAAACTAGACCATATATGACATAACAAAAGCCAAAGTTATATGTCAAAATGACGCAATGTCGCAATGTTCAACCCAAAGGGACTCCAATGCTCTGTCTACTGGCTAATTTACATTGCTGTACCATGTTTATTATTCAAGTTCTAAACCTAAACACAACTAGAACTGTCTAAATGAGACAAAATACACCCCCCCCCCGCTGGGTTTTTCAGAAGTGCTAAATCATGAATATTTAAAGGATCTAAGAGAAGAGAGAAAAGCTAAAACATTTTAGTGCAAATGTAAATGCTCATTAATTTTTTTTTATAAATGAAACGAAGGTGCAGCCTAAAAAATAGACTGAATGTATGGATCACACATGAATTATGAAATTTTTTTTCAGTGACCTTGAACTTCCTTAAATGACCTTGGTTTGAAGTCATGACAACTTCTCAGGTCAAAGCAATGTTTGTGTAAAATGGGAACCTTCCAAGTTTATATCCATAAGAAAGATATGGACCAGACATGAATTATGTTTTTTTATAGCTCACCTGAGCCGAAGGCTCAAGTGAGCTTTTGTGAACACATTTTGTCCGGCGTCCGTCTGTCTGTCTGTAAATTTTTCACATTTTCGACTTCTTCTCAAGAACCACTGGGCCAATTTCAACAAAACTTGCCACAAAGAATCCTTGGGTGAAGGGGATTCACGCCCTTATTCAAGGGGAGATAATTGGGAATTAATGAAAATTTAGTGGTATATTTTAAAAATTTTCTTCTCAAGAACCACTGTGCCAGGAAAGATGAAACTTAGGCCATAATAAAAATATTTATAGATTCTCATCCCCGCCCGCCCCGATTTTATACCCCCGCCTCGATTTTTTTTATTTCTGTTTTTCTTCGTCTTAATTCTGATCGGGGTCGATATTTATCTACCATTCTACTTTCGTTTTAAATCTCGCGAAAGTCGACATGATTTTGACAGCTGAAAAGTTAGCAATTGCTGTAATACAATATACATGCGTATATATTTTAAACAAGGGTCATTGGTTGAAAAAGATTGGTGATGATGTGAAGTAAGAGATAATTGAACCTTTACTATGACTTTTATTCGGGTATTATAGATAAAATTACATCGATTGACCAGGTCACTAAAAATCTGCAAAATTGAAAAAATAAAAAATATAAAATAAAAGCCGTCTGCCCGCCTCGATTTTAAAAAAAAATTCGGATGAGAATCTAGCAATTTATTTATTATGGCCTTATGGGAAAACATGTTTGTTCAAATTATGACCCCGGGGTAGGTCGGGGCCAAAATGGCCAACCAAATTTTTACATAGAAATATATAGGAAAATTCTTTAAAAATCTTCTTCTCAAGAATGCATGGCCATAATTCATCATATATATATGGGAGCATGCTCATGTAGTGTAGATTCAAGTTTGTTCAAATCATGACCCCCGGGGTAAGGGCGGGGCCAAAATGGCCGACCAATGTTTTACATAAAAATATATAGGAAAATTCTTTAAAAATCTTCTTCTCGATCATTTTCTAATAAATAGCAAATCCGTGATTGGTTATGGGACTACTTTTGGATTTAAACTTTACAATAAAAAGCCATTATATACTAGTCCTACCCTTGGTGCTCAGGTGAGCGATGTGGCCCATGGGCCTGTTGTTTACTGTCTGTGTCCTTGAACTTGGACAATTGACCTTGGGCCAAAGTCATGAGACACCCTTATGTCATAAGTAATCTTTGTGTAAACAAGAAAGTATCCAAGTTTATCAATAAGAATGATATGGACCAGGCACAAATTCTGAAGTTTTTCCTTTCAGTGACATTAAACTTACACAAAGAACCTTGGGTCAAGATCATGACACATCCTCAAGACAATAAGCGATTTTTGTGTAAAACAGGAACTTAACAAGTTTTTCCATAAGATAGATATATACAAAACATGAATTATGAACTTGTTCCTTTTATAACCTTGAACTTGCATAGAAAACCTTGCATCAAGGTAATGATACACCCTTAGGTTATAAGGAATCTTTGTGTGAAATAGGAACTTACCAGTTTATCCATAAGCGATATATGGACCATGCACATATTAAGAAATTTTCCTTTCAGTGACCTTGAACTTAAATAACCTTTGCTGAAGGTCAATATCACACAAGGTCATAAACCCTCTTTGTGTGAAGTAGTAGATTCAAGTTTATCCAAAATAAAGATATGTTCCAAACATGAATTTTACAATTTTTCTTTTAGTGACCTTGAACATGCACAGATGACCTTGGGTCAAGGTCATGACACACCCTTAGGTCATGAGGAATCTTTTTGTAAAATGGGAACTTACCAAGTTAATCCACAAGAAAGATATGGAAAGGACATAAATGATGAAATTTTTCTTCGAGTGACCTTGAACTTCCCCAAATGACCTTGAGTCAAGGTCATGACACACTCTTAGGTCATGAGTAATCTTTGTAGTAGTAGATTCTAATGTTCCTCCGGAAGAAAGATATGGACCGTACATGTTTGCACAGCTTGACAGACGGATGGATAGACAGACAGACAACAAGCTGATTCCTATATACACCCCCCCCCCCTAAACTTCGTTTACAGGGGGTATTATGAGAAGTCGTGTCTGTTAAACACAAGACGACCTTATACTTATTCAAATGAAATAAACCTTAACATCAGCAATGCTTGTGAAAATGTAGTTTACAGCAACTTTATATTTCAAGTTTTATCTTATTTTTACTATCATAGACCAATCAACTGGTCAAATATCAATGCTCAGTTGCTCACTAAAAGTATCACAGATATGAATGTAAAACAAGAGTTTTCCATTGAAAATGTGTGTCTCAAGAATGACATATCAAATTGTGACAGACAGATAGACTGATGGTCAGCTAGTCAGACTGACAGACAATGGAGAAGTGATCACTAAGAGTCCCCTTGCTATGCAGGCGACACAACTAGGCACCATTACAGCATATCTTGTACCTGATTCTGAGACTGAACTTTTTTCTGAAGTGTACAGTCAAATATTTTACAGAAATATTTTGCTAGAAATAATAATATATCGTATCAGTGGAAATTTTAGCAAGATGCAAATTTAGCGATTTCTACCAAAGTCTGGTATTTTATTTTTAGCCAGAAGTAATTTTAGCGATTTTAAAATGTTTACTAAAGAAGCTATTACAAATAATAAGGCATTAATTTTTAGCAATATTCAATTTTAGCGATGTCAGCACCCTCTCTAATAATGCCAAAATAAAATCCTTGCTAAAAATTCTACTTATACAGTATGTTCTTCAAAGTACATTTATGCACAGTAAACAAGAAGTATGACACATTTGATTTTAGATATTATCTATTTTAACTAACTAGAGCTAGAGCAGTATAATCCAAGTGCTGTCCACAGACAGATGGACAAACAAACAGGGTGAATCCTATATCCCCCTTCCAAAAACTTTGATATCAAAATCTTAAACTTTATAGTAAGAAAATGTTTTTTAGTTCATTGCTTTAAGAGCCATATCAGAAATCTGATTCAAATTGTTCATGTTTCCTTCAGCTGTCAAGTCATTTTCTTCACAGTCAGTGTTAGACCTCTGCCTTTTCACCAATGGCATCAAGATACATAATCAAGGTCTTCCTTCTATGTAATGGACTATCTTCATGCTCTTGAGAATCCTGGCATTCAGATGACTTTCACAAGGTGTTTGGAAAAGTTGTCGTCTGCAGTTGATTCCACCTACAAAAGAAAGATACAAAATCAATCCAACTAATAACTTTAAAACAAGTTCATTTTGACACAAATTTACTTATGCTGAGACAGTGTTTCACAGCCCTGAGCCAAAGTCACACCTTCAATGTCAAGGTCAAGGTAAAATTTGATGGAGTTTTCAGGTCTGTATTTCTATATTCCTCATGGAACAGCTTCATACTTGGCATACAATGCTCCTAATGATTAGGTGGTGTGCCATGACCCTAACTCAATGTCAAACTTCAATGCTAAGGTCACATTAGACTTCAATGAAATTGTTTTATCTGAAATGCATTTCATACCTGCCTCAAAAGCACAGCTTACATGACACAAATGTGCCTTATGATATCAGTCTTTAACAACCTTTGACAGAAGACCGGGTGAGCAATATGGGCCCATTTTAGGCTTCTTGTCTGGGTTTAAAATATGAAGTTCATAGGTCAAATGAATTTTAAGTTATTGAGTCACAATCCTTTCAAGTTTGAAGTTTCCCGGACATATAGAATTTGAGTTATCTCTCGACAAAGAAATGGATGAACAAAGTGATTACCGGTACTCTTTGAGGCTGGGCTCTTATGAACAAGCTGATGCTCAAAGTAGTTCTAAACAATGCAGTACATGTAAAAAATTCAGTACAAACCTCTATTTGTTCCATATGCTTTGAATCTGGTTGTACTTCATGGTTATTTGGTAGTTCACATAGCAACTCATCATCATCATGATTCTCCTGAAAGTATTTCATATCTGTTTACAAATTTACATGACCCTACTGCATATAGTTGCTGATTCTTTATAATAAACAAGCTGATGCTAAAAGTAATTTAAAGCAAGATAAGTTTGTGAAACAGTATGCCCCCAGCGTCAACAAATTTAGAAAAGCTAGATTTAGCAAAAACATCAAGGTCTAAAGGTTACTGACGTTGGTGTAATTTAAAAGAACTTAATTAGTGGATTATGTATACCAAATATGATCTCACAGTTCAAAAGTCATGGTAAAGGTTAAAGCTGACAACAGATATACAGAAAGGACAAACAAAAATATGTTCATGCTCTTTGGGCATAATAATTCAGTGCATGTAAAAAATACAAACCTTTATTTGTTCCACATTAATTGGATCTGCTTGTACTTAATGGTTATTTGGTAGTTCACATTGCAACTGATTATCATCATGGTTCTCCTGAAAATATGTTAAACCTGTTTACAAACGTACTTGAGCCTATAGCATATATAGTGACTGGGATATGATATAAGACATAAAACTGGACAAGGGGATACTCCAATTTAGTCTAACATTTTCTGAATTATTGTATTCAGAAATTGTGCCCAACCTGATCAACAGCTTAGAAGGAATAGCACCCCACCCACTCCTTACTTTTTTGGGAAGTCAAAATTTCCTGTAATTAAAATTTAGAAATCCTGGTTCCCCTCCCCTCCACTTTAAGGGTCAGGAGCAAATTTTGAAACCAGAGTTGAGTCTGTTATCCTAGTTTCCCTTCCCCTTTCCAAATCAATATTAGCAACCTCAAGTTTTGTCATCTTGTTTTAGTGTAGCTGCAGAACTGTAGCTCTCCGAAAAAATATATATTGATATACCTGAGATAATGAGGTATAGCGGGTATGGCTATGAATTTTAAAAAATATTGTTTGAAATATTACTTATCAAAAGAACACTAATATGCAAACATACATGTCACGGGTCTCCCAATCTCAGGGAATAATAATGTAACAACACAGTTCCTCAGTAAAGGTTCATATATTTATTAGCTGACAATTTCTGCAGGTACGATGAAATAAAGTATAAACGAACAAACGTATGAACGAAGGTGACCTGCAATGAAAATGACACACTCGTACAAATTCACACACACTAATATTTATTTAATTTAGAATAGTTAAAATCAGTATTAATATTAAATTATTCTTACCAGTCACATCAATTAAGGCACTAAGATTCCGTAAGGAATTTCTTAGACAAACTGCTCATATGGATTTCTCGCAGGAGAACATCCAAACTATCGTCAATGTATCGTCAAGATTAAAAAGGAATAGTCCGTGCATAAGTATATATACCAGGACTCACACATGCGTACCTAACTACCACACCCCATACATACTGGTTTTACAACTCACACCCAGGATAAAAATAAACCACAAGACAATCACGTGACAACCAAACACTCACGTGACACGGAACACCGGACAAACCAGAATACAATACAAACACGATGACAATGAATGACCAGGTATGAATGAATGAATGAAGGAATTTACTACAGCTATCTACTATACTGACTTACTATACCAGCTGTACTAAATAAAATAAAAACATGTAATTGTCACCCTGTGACATACATGAGTGGAAATCTACCACCTTATCAGTGATGGATGAATATGCTCTAAATAATAAAGTCTGAAATATCTGGCATTTTCCAGTTTTTTTTTTTTTTTAATATTTTCTGTGCCAGGGAAACGTCAGAACCAGCGCCATTACGAAAACTGGAATTTTCGCCATTTCCAGTCAGAGTTGATTTCCCATACTTGGGAACCGCATTAAATGCCGTTGTCACAATTTATCAATGGCACAATGCTTTTAGTACTTGACAATATCAATGAAAAGAAAATAATCACTCATCACTTCGATACAGGACTTGTATATTTTTTTTTTATTTGTAAACGCACGAAATGAAAACAAATCTCGACAGTCAGAGAAAATGTTTCCATCGGATCATATATTTACAAACAAACCATAAAAACTATATTGGTAAGTACTAGAGGCATTGTACTATTGATAAATTGCAAGTATCGAAAATACACCCGAGAATGCCGCCTCTGCTTGGAATTCCCAGTTTTCGTAAAGGCGCCGGTTCTGGCGTTTTCCTCGCACGTAAAATATAAAATAGTTAAAAAGCCAAGAAAACGTCAGATATTTCGGACTATAAATAGTACTTTTCAGTCACCTACAAACTCTTGATGCTGTCATGTCCTCTGTAACCGCACAAGAACTGCTTTATACATCTTTACATGGTGTTTTTCTTCTCCGACTTCTGCTGCAACAGCAACTTTCTGTTCTTTATCAGCAGGAGAGTTCCACAAAAGGGAGATAATCGTTCACGCGTTTTCATATTTGTGGTATATTCTAAATCAAATGATTTGCTATGGAGTATCCAACTACCATTTTTTATTATTGGATTTATAACTTTAAAGATCGTAGTTTCTATTGCATGTATGATTATGATAGAGTTTGGTTGCGTTTTCGTGTAAAATATTTATAAAAATCATGTTGATTTTACAGCATTTAGTAGAAACAAAGCAAAGTAGGCCCCAATGCTTTAATATAAACATGGGAAAAATTAAATCTCCCATATATATATTGAAATTAAGAAAAACATAGTTTGATTCTGTAATTAATTTTGACAGGGTTATCAATAATCAAATTTCACACTTTTCAGGCATTAAAATCACCGTTGCTATGGTAACAAGGAAGATGTGACCAAAATAACTCATGTTTGAAAGGACATTCATCTATACTTCCATGCACCCAAATATTAAAGCAAAATATTTTTTTTCACATTCCACTCACTTTATATACAATACTTAATGGTTACTGACATGGCCTCTTAAGTGGTTAGGTCATAAAAACAAAGTTCCCTATAAAATGAGGGATTTTAGGGATCAAAACTGAAAACAGTTTTTTGCCTGTAACTTTTTCATTTGCTCACATATCTTCAAACTCATTTCGATTTTGAGTAATGGATAAGAAGGGCAATTTAAAAATTATTGGCCGTGGGGTCATTTTTTGACCCCTTATAGGACTTTTAGGGACCTGAATTATTGCATTTTTAAGTCTTTTAAAAATAATTATACATGAGTTATCTCCTTTTGCATATCTGTTTGTAGTCTACTATGCTCTCTATGTTTCAATTTTGGTATGCATATGAAGAGTACTTCCGGTTTTATGAGTCCCTTAAAATTGCCTTTGAAGATTTCTATGTTAAGTTTGAAATCATGCTTGTTCCATTATCTCAAAAGGGAAGCAAGCAATTCTTGTAATATTTCACATGCATAATACGTCTGACACTGTCTTTAAGTGGTTAGGTCATAAAAACAAAGTTCCCTATAAAATGAGGGATTTTAGGGATCAAAACTGAAAACAGTTTTTTGCCTGTAACTTTTTCATTTGCTCACATATCTTCAAACTCATTTCGATTTTGAGTAATGGATAAGAAGGGCAATTTAAAAATTATTGGCCGTGGGGTCATTTTTTGATCCCTTATAGGACTTTTAGAGACCTAAAATATTGTATTTTTTAGTAATTTAAAAAATCATGATGTAAGACTTGTCTGTCTTTGTTGACCTGACCTGTTTGGAGTCTGATATTTTATTTTGAGTCTAAGTTTTAGTTTTGGTATGCACATAAAGAGTACTTCCGGTTTTATGAGTCCCTTAAAATTGTCTATGGAGATTTCTATGTTAAAATTGAAATCATGATTGTTCCATTATCTCAAAAGGGAGGCAAGCAATTCTCGTGCAATTTCATACAAATATTGACTCTAGCATTGTCTCCAAGTGGTGAGATCATGAAAATAAAAAAACCCCTAAAATAGAAAGGATTTTAGGGGTCAGTACAGAAAACGGCTTTTTCTCTGTAACATTTTTAATTCTCAACCAATCTTTAAACTAATTTTGACATTATATTAGGTATAAAGAGTACAGTTTAAAAATTATGGGCCGTGGGTCACTTTTTGACCCCTTTTAGGAGATTTAGTGGATTGAAAAACAGTACATTTTCGTATGTGTCTAATAACCCAGAAAGAGTTAAGTCTCTTTGAGTAGACACTGATGTACAAAGAGAATTGTTATGTTTCCAATTAAATATTAATCTCAGAAGAACTTTTGCAATATTGTATTATATTAATTTTTTTCATATTGTAAAATGTTGATTTTTCTTTTAAGATTCTTTATTTTAAGGGGTCGAAAAGCCCTCTTTTTTTGTTGAACGACAAAAAGATCTAGTTATATTTATATGCCTTTGAAATACCTTAAAATTGTCAAATTTACAGAAAATGAATAAACATTGAAACAGTACCCATTCGGATATCCTCTAGAAACACCATAAAGCAGTATTTTAAAAGTATTGTATAATTTTATCTTTAATGAACCTTTGTCTTTTCTTAATAAACTGTTGCTGTGTTCTAAAACATGTTATTTTCTTTTTTTATATGATTATTAAAAATAAGTTTTTAAAATTTTTCAAAACACTATACACAACTGGTTGCTATGAAAACAAAAATATGTCGTTTTCCATAGCAACCTTGTCATTGACTTTTTTTACTCTGCATGACTTCATACGTCATCATTACGAAGAATTGTGGAAAGTTTCATTAAAATCCAAGATTTTCAATGTGCCGCCTTTTGCATGATTGTTACTGACACCACTTCTTAACATTCAAGGTAGAAAGAATTTCTAGACCTCGTCTCCGTGATATAATAATAAGCTGAAAAATTAAATAAAAAATTCATTTGAATTCTTAATCTTAAAAGAAATGTTCGTACTTTAAGTCACTTTTAGGTTTGCTTTTACAAAAATAAAATTTAAAACTTCAAACATGTTTGTTAAAATTATTAACACGGATGATTCATTAACTTTAACTCTTTAAAAAAGACAAATTTCTTTTAATTTCTCACTCAAAAGGATAAGTTTCACTTCTTTGTTTTAGTGTATATTCAACAATTAAGGAACATCTACAGAAATAAAAGTAGACAAAAAAATCTAACAACATCAGTCTACTAGTATTTATTTAGACTGGTTTGCATCCCATTTATTTTTATTATCATGAGTTGCTACCAATGAAACAAAAATTGTCCATGTAAACTACCAACTGGATGTATTTAGTCATATTAGCACAAAACTGGATGTATTTAGTCATATTAGCACAAGAACAGTCGGCCAGTTTGATTTACACAATACAAATTATAAAGGAAGCTGGAGGGGGGGGGTAAACCCTTAAATATAATTTTTTTTTATTTATTATATCTTAAGTTTTCCAGTTATATTGGCAAAGATAAATTTCATACATTTAGATTTTAAAATTTGATCATTTGTGTGTATCTGCATATGGAGATCTTCTTCTAAAGGAGATCCATATAGGTTAGAAATGGTAACAATTCCCTAGCCTTCTTAAAACATTAGAGTTTAATTTTCGCACATGCCTCACAGAGGCATATTTATGAAGAAAACATTCTGTTACTGTGACTAATTATGGGGTAAGGGAGATGAACGATATAACTGTACTTTTTTGGCATGTATCAGTTAAAGTCTCTTTTAATAAAAACTCTTTCTATAAATTTATACCCCAAACTTATAAAAAAAATACGTGTAATCAAATGCTTTACCATGTTAATGGTTTCCTTATATCTCCAGCGTCAGATAGGATCATCTCATGATCAATGGATGAAGTTAATCATTTTAAATTTTCGTCAATGCCATTGATATGTTTTTGTTTGTCTTTGTTTTCAAATTTAATTCCTTGTTTGTTTGTTTTTAAATTTGATAATTGTATCTATACTTTTATTTTTATCAAGCGGAATAAACGATAACTGTGCAAAAATGCCCTAGAAATTTTGATTTAAACCTTGCATATCAATTACACTTGGACGAAGAATGAAAACTTTAAAAGTCCAAATTATATTTGACAAAGGCTTCTTTATTGCTTCTCCGCCATTACATTTCATTTCCTGTTCTTTTGATTGGAGGAAAATGCATGTAAATTGGCAGTATCAGATTCTGAGTGAAAGAGTAGTCGAAGTGAAAATTTTGAAGAATCGAAATACAATGTACTATAGATCAAATAATTACATTATCGTCCAAATTACATAGTGAATATTATTCAGTACCTTTGGTTTTGGAAAAGTATTTTTGCAAAGTTTATACTAAAATGTACAATTTTCTCTCATTCTCCGAACAAAGTATTATAGGAAAATAACATTTGATGCAACTTTGCATTTTCTTTTTGCAAGCAGCACTGCTACATATATGGCGAATTAAAATAAGTTCAGTTCTTTATACCTTGTGTTTTCTGAAAAAGTCTTCTTATTTCAAATAAAATGTGTAGTTTATTAGGATTTGTTTCATGTAATGAAGCTCCAGTTGAAATATGGATGGCCTTTACAAAGTATTAAATGCATTTATTTATTTATGCTCACGAATTCGGGAAAGCTGCACAGCATTTCAAGTTATGAATATTATCCTTTATTTATACATGTATTCAAAATGGTTAAGATCTATTAAGTACACATGTATATGCCATTACGATAAAGTGATTCAATTAAGCACCGCGATTTTAGTTTGCCAGATCTGCTCACAAAAACACAGTAATATGCATACATAAGATACATTCTCTCGACAATTACTGATTAATCACATTAAAATAATTTACTTTTGCATTACAAACCCATCTAAAATCTTGAAAGCAAATGCTATTCATTCATGAAATGCATTAAACTATAATAAAAAAAAAGAATATTTGATTTACCTTTGATAGCACATACAATAGGTTTGTCTTAACCAACTTGATGTTGTCATGTTGACAGGTTCATTGTAATCAGTGCTATGTTTGCAATCTGCTTTTTGAGAAAGTAATGTACAGGTAACTCTCGATACCTCGAAGTCCATGGGACCGAGAAAAAACTTCGAGAGATCAAGAATTCGACTTTTCAAGAGTCCGGAATTTTCCTGGTATTATTAACCCGTTTTAAAATTAGTCTTACCAAATGTATTGATTTTCATATTTCGTTACACTTTGACGCTGACTCGAAATAAAAATAAAATTTATTAAGTTTTCCGTTTTGTAATTTATTTTTCAATGTCACTCCAAATTATTGTAAGACAGTTGATGATAGTTATTTGAATAGCAAATAGGCAACATGATTAATTATAAATCAATCACCACCTTGCAATTTAAGTGTCAGCTGAATAAACATCTCGTTTCTCGAGACCCGCGTCTTCTGCCTGGGGCCATATAAATGTCCAGGTAAACTCGCTAATTATGTAACCTTGTACACACATAACCACTTCGAGGTAGAATGGGTAAATTCCAATAGAATATGCATAGCGGGACTGCATTTTGACTTCGAGGGATCAGGGGTTTCGAGAGATCAAGAGTTCGAAAATTCAAGAGTGACTTTGCTTAGTTATATAGAGGAAAAATTCGGGACCAGAGACTCACTTCGAGCGATCAAGAACTTCGAGAAATCGAAGTTCGAGCTATCAAGAGTTACCTGGATAGGTAAGATTTGTTATTGTTTAATGCGCTATTACATAATAAAATTGCACCTTATTGCATTTTCTTGCATTGATAAAATGGGCTTTTGTGCGTGAGAACACAATGAACATTTCTCGTGAAAGTTCAGCCACAAGCCCCTACATGCAGCCTTAAAAATATGCTGCGCAATCTATGAAGATAATTATAAAATATTTGTTTTTTTTATTTGATTATAATGAGGCGTCACTGATAGGAGCGATCTGGATGAGGAATCTAAATTGTGGATTAAGCCGAGAGGTAGATGAATTGTTTGATAAGCATGTAGTTGTTTACTCGATCATGAAGATCTTTACTTGATCATGAAGATCTTTACTTGATCATGAAGATCTTTACTCGATCATGAAGATATTTACTCCATCATGAAGATATTTACTCGATCATGAAGATGTTTACTTGATCATGAAGATCTTTACTCGATCATGAAGATCTTTACTCGATCATGAAGATCTTTACTCGATCATGTAATTTTGGATGATGATGGAGATGTTTACTCCTTCATATAGATATTTGCTCAGTATGATTATGACTAGTATTATATTTCCTTGATCATAAATGTAAAGATATGTGCCAGACTAAGTTCATAGTTGCTTCGTTAAGAAGATCTTTTTTTTTGGCTTGATTATGAAGATATTTTCATTATCATGTAGATATTTAATTGATCATATATATAGATATGCATGTGCTTGATAATGGGATGTTTGCCTAATCTTGTAAATATTTGCTTGTTTCATTGAAATTCAAATATTTACGATCGGTACACAACTCTATATCCTTATTTATCGATGTAATTTATGAATATCATTCTGTTTTTAATGTTTCATATTAGTAATATGAATTGCACCTTACCTTAAAAAGAGGATAACAGGTATGAATCCAGGCAAATGGAATATTTATGTAATAATTTAATAATATGGAATGAATAAAGGATATCAAACACGAACAGGTGTACTGAGCACTTCCTAACTGGGACTGGAGAGCTTCTTTAAATGTTATACAAGCCACACCGTGACGACCATATTATGTCGGGTACATCGGGGTCAAAAGTCCTTACAGCTGGAAACATTTTACAAAAATATGCCTGTAAAAACTGTTCATACAACGTTTTTTTCTTCATTGTTAATTGAAAATCCACCAAAGCATGACTTTTCTCGTTTTAACCAGATTGTAAATGAAAGCATAGCCTTCACATTACTTTCCAATAAATAAATAGATAATTTAAAAATAGAACAAAATTCTTTTAGAATTTAGAATCACGATAAAAGTAAATAAGAATTAACAGAATCAGTTATGTGTAAATACGAAAGTATACACCTCTCTGAAATTATTAGGTTTTCAAGAAAATGAGATTTAAAATATATATACCTGAGTTCTTTTTTTTTTTAGAGTGAATTTTATTCTGCCACACTAACCAAGTATTTCACCATACATATGTTGTCTCGTCAGAGCAATAAAATCGTTTCAATGGGTTCATCAGACAACAATATTGGGCATCCGCAACAAAACCACAATGGTTACTCACTTGTTAGACATTCTTTTTATTTTACTTACAATATTACGCATTAAAAAATTTATTTCGTTATCTAGTGATTGATCAGATTTTTTCAGAAAATTCATAAAATAAACTGTCGTTTTTTATATAAAAAAAAAATTCCATTAAATACAAATAAAGCATAATTTCTTCATATTTTGAGGCTCGTCATTACACAATACTTTGTGAGTAATAGACAGTATTACGGTTCGTCATCATAGATCGTTTCTGCAGCATTGTGTTTTTTTTTTCTGAAAGGATGGATCAGACCAACGTAGGTACAGTTTCAATCCGGGTCGTTAGATCACAGTCATTTAAATTGTGAAAAAAGTTGTATGAAGCCACTGAAACATCATTCATCAAGGTAAATTGAATTTTTAAACCTCGACTCGGTGTTATAACAATAAGCAAAAAATGAGATTCAAAATCATGTTGATATGTTCTATTACGTTATTATTTGAAGTTCGATTAAATATCTCTGAAATATTGTTAACAAGGTACATTTATTAACTTAATTCATTTCATTAACACATATTTGGGATTTTTTTTCCCTCCAAATGGAATCTGTCTCGGTGCAAATATTCAGCATTAAGGGCGAATCATCAACAAACATCATTCTCTTTATGAAAACTGAATTGTACCCCATTATTCTCCAATGTCAAGGCTACTTACCAATTTCATCATCACTCTGCATATAAACTATCGAATACATTTAATTAGTTGGGTGACAGACATAAATGATTTTTTTTTTCAAATTTTATGGCAAATATTACATTTTTTTTAAAAATAAAACTCTTTCTATGAATTCATATTTACTAGATATAAAACTTCGTATATTCAATTGCATAACGGTCTCCTTATATCTAGGGTCAGATATGAGCATCTGATGATCAAATGTTCAAATTTGATAACTTTTACTGGATATTTGAATTCTCAAGTTGGATAAACGATAACAGTTCAAAAATTCCCATAAAATAAAAATGTAGAAGCTGTATTTCAATTACACTTGGACGAAAAAATGAAAACTTGATAATCCGATATATTTCGATGAGGAATTTATTATTGTAAGAAATATAAATGTTTGCATCATCATGTACGTACATATCTTTTCGATATGAAGACATTAACTTGGTTTTGTACATATTTTCCCTGATTATCTGAACATTATTTTGTACATGTCCAGATGATATTTTCTCGATCAGATTATTGTTTCATGTAGATATTTGGATGAACATGTAATTTTTTTTATCTTGTAAATATTTTCTTTTTTAATTGCTTGGTCATGTAGGAATCTGCCTGAACATGTAGACATTTTCATTGATCATGCTGATATTTGTTTGATTATGTGGATATTTACTTGACTATGTACATATGTGTTTGATCATGTAGATAATAGACTGAACGTGCAGATATTAGCTTGATCATGTAGATATTAGCTAGATGTTTGCTTGGTTCATTAAGCATCAGATCTGGACTCATTTCTAATATTTAATGCTAAAATTATTCTTTCCTTATACAATAATAAACCATTAGTGTTGAGACTGACAACTATTTAAGAAATGTACATATTTTCTTGATCATGTAGATATTAGCTTCAACATGCAGATATAAGCATATACATGTAAATAATAGCTTAAACACGCAAATATTTGCTTGATTATGATGATATTTGCTTGATCATATCGATGTTTGCTTGACTCATTAAGCATAAGGTCCGGTCTGCATTTGTAATATTCCATGCTATAATTCATAATTAAAGATATGACTCCAGGTGAATATACACCATATACAATATAAAAGATAATCAAAAATGAACAGGTGGACTTAGGGTCCTAACACTTCCTTACTGGGAATAGAGATTCTATGAAATTTATAATAGGCATCACGTGACGAGTATAGAATGTTGGGTAGATCAAGGTCAGAGGTTATTATAGCAGAAAAAAAGTCTAATTTGTATATTATCTGTTCACACAATGATTTCTTTTCTTAATTGTTAATTGCAAATCAATCAAAGTATAACTGCTATTAATTTGATCTAGGTATTTGGGGGCTAAATATTGTAATGAATTCAAAAATATAAATCAACAATATATTTCATTGTTTGGCTTTCATTTTATTTTACCTACACTATTAGGTAAACAAAGATTTTTATTTTCTAATCTATTGATTGATCAGAATTGTTCAGACAATTCATGAGGTATACGTCTTTTACAATCAAATCCACTGCATAAAGTAAAGCATAACTCCTTCAATAACATAATGGGATATTTTAGACATGGCATTCAGGTGAGTCATCCGAGATTGTTTTTTGCGGCAAACTTTGTTTTTTAAGGGCGAGTGCGTTCGCTCAATGTCTTAACATTTGGCCAGCGTAGGTTAAATTTCATTCAGGATTATATGCTCACAGTCATTAAAGCTGACATGAACTCTTAAAAAGCCATCATTTTTCATCTTTGTACGACTTACTACATTCCTGTACGCCTTAGTCCGCCATATTTCTTCGATTCCGCCATATTTAATTGAAAATTTTTGGTCACCTTTACCTGCTATATATAGCCTTGTACAATTGCTTCACTTAAGTGATTTTCTAGCCTGACTGTCCACATGTACACATCTCCGATAACAAAGTTTTCAGAAGTCCATAAACTGACCAAATACATGTTTGAAAAGTAAAAATTCAACAAAAAATAGATTTATACCGAGAATTAAATTATTTTTGAATGCATTTGCTGCAATATAGAAATAAACTAACACGGAATACATACATGTACACCAAACACCCATGCAGGTCGAGAAAACGCGTCAAACGCAGTGATAAAAACATTTACCTGAATACAGCTGTCGTTACAGGGATGTGCACATGTCGAAAGAATTATCCTATTTTACTTTTATTGAAAAATGCATCTCAGAAGTCATCTAATCCATTGCTAACTCAACAGTAAAAGATGCTTGGACACACGTGGCCCAACCGATCATTTTATTTGGTAAGGGAAAGTATCAAAGGTTGAAAGCTCAGTTGGGTTGATTGAAAAAAATATAATAAACATTACTCTTGTCTGTACATGTTGTAAAGAAAATTTATGATTAAGTACATGGTTTAACTTCATCAAATTTATAATAAAGCATGCATTATTACGAATCATTCATGCAACTTTTGAAGATATTTTTTCCTGTGATATGAGAGGGGGTGGGCGTAATAAAACATACATAACACTCTCATAAAAATAATGTAAGAAAAACGTCTGAAACAGATTGGATTTCTTTATGATCAGTTATTATCAAATAGATACTGTGTATTGGCTTTATTAGACCTAATATAATTTGATTTAAAGTTATTTATAAGTTTATGCACTATAAAAGAAAAAAGTGAGCAAGTTGACATACCCCATGCTCCCCCAAAGGTCGAAGTGCTGAAATTCCCAGAAAAGTAAAGGAATCGTAATTTCCTTGTAATATGCACATCTATACACATTGTGTCCTAAATATCTGCAAAGTTTGACGAAATTGTGCGCAGCGGTTTATGAGGAGTTGCGCTGACCATCTGCTCATCTCTATATTCAAGATATGACCAAAATGTAAATGTAAAAGTGCGGAAATTCCCGAAAAATAAAGAATGCGGAATTTCCTGGTGATGTGCGAATCTACACACACATTGTCTACTATAAATATCTGCAAAGTCCGACAAAACTCTGTACAGTGGTTTATGAGAAGTTGCGCTGACCAAAAAAAAAAGACTGACTGACTGACGGGTCAAAATTATTATACCTTACGAGTGGGGTATAATAAACGAGTTTGATTCTGTGGTACAATGATAATGAAAATAGAATTTAATGTGAATTAAATTTCTAGACATAAATAATTAATGATTATTAGAAAAAGCATATAGGAAAAGAGAGCAAACTCCTCGTGAGAAATCCACATTCTACCTAAAAAAAGCTTTTTAAAAATTCTTTTGTCTGTTGTCCAGGTCCAAGTTCGACACGTACGTTTGAGAAGGTATTCGAGAAAGTTCCCAATGTTCCCATTCCTGTGATGTATATTTTACGTTCATCATATCCCCCGCCTAAAAAGTGGAAGGGCATATAGTAATCGTTATCCGTCCGTCTGTCTGATACGCTTTGGGGTACCCACAAATCCTCTTATATCACCTAAGAACACAGAAACTTAAGTTTATTACATATTATCATTATGTACCTCCTATTTTACTTTTTGATCTGACACGTATTTCGGGTTTAACAACAACAGCAAAATATGGACTTTGCCATTATAACCATATGGGAGGCAGGGGGTATCATTTAGTGAGCTCATTGCTCATAATAAATGTGCATCTAGTTTGTCTTTCAATTTGGGATTATTCAATTTATAGAATATATATTTTATATAGAATGTATAGAATTTATATAGAATGTATATTAGAATTACATATAAATAAACAATTCACAATTATTAACAGCAGTTATAATCCCCCCCCCCCCTTTCAGCCGCGCAAATACCAAATAACTTCTCTCTCCACTTGTGATATTTTCCCTGACCAAAATCTGATCAGCACGGACTAAGTGTATCGACGTGCTAGTCTGTACGGAGAAATGACAGTGTGTTTACTATTGAGCTTTTATGGAGTTTATTTTGTTTTTTATGATGCATATTTCAATAAATGCAATTCAGGGTGTTTATCACTTGACTTGTGCACATATTCGAACCGATGCAGTAACCATATTACCAGGATGGGTACGTTTACAGCGTTCGAGGCGTTTTCTCGATATGCATCAATTGCATAGGACCTGCAAATCAAAGACGTTGGTTCTTTTGTTCCATTCAAATGATATAATTTCAAAATGTGTTTGCATATTTTACTGCTTTTTATTTCAAGTTTATATATTCTGCATAAATTAGCGCACTGTAAAAATACGTACTCATGCATCTCGTAAATTTCTCTTCCAAACTTGCATTTTTTCTTTTGATTCAAATCAATAATCATTCAAATATATGATTATTATGTTGTTTATTTTGGTTTTGAAATGTTCTTGATCACCTCATGTGTTCCCATATGCTTTACCATCGAAGATGTGCACAAGTCGATACCCAATCCAAAAAATCATTCAAGTGTAACAAGTGCATTGGGGTATATATCGTTACAATGAGACAAGGTATCTGAAAGAAATATGGCGGAATACGGCTATAGTTGGTATGAAACAAGTCGTATATAGATGGAAATGTTGCGTATTTAAGAATTCATGTCAGCTTTAAAAATGTGAAAGGGAGCTGTGTGATGCAATATAAACATTTATCATTCAAAGTATAATTTCTAGACCTCGTATCATTGGATGGAGTCAACCGATTGAAATTTTCATGACAATACATGAACATTGTTTTAGGGGATTGTGGGGGTGGAGGTGTTCCAAAACAATTCATAACCTTTTTGAGATTTTAGTAGGAGGCATCAAGATTTTTTTTTTTTCATTTTTGGGAAAATCAACAGAATGAAAATTAAACACAATTTATGTAAAAGGTTTTCTGTTTTTATGCTTGAATTGAAACAAGTGTCTGTGTCCTGATATTTCCGTTTTTATGATGGCATTACATATACTGTATAGGGGGGAAATAACTCGCGGTGTTAATATTCGCTATATTCACGGTGTTAATAAATCCGTGAATTCAAGAAACAGTGAATAATTTTTCAATAATTTCCATGTTTTATTTGGAAATTTGAGAATAGACTACGATAGGTTTATATATATGTACCTGCAGTACATCTCGGTCATTTCAGTAATTACGAGTAGTACCGTACTGTCATATAATTATTTTAATTATCACGCTTTAATTAAATTCAAATTAATCGGCAGATAATAACCTGTATTTGTTAAAAACCTTTTTTAGTTGCCAACGCTACATGTTTCTTCAATCAAAACACGTGTGCCATGGGTTTTGATTCCCCGTGCGTAACAAGTGTTACCACGTGTATTTGTTACCTGCATTATCGAGCATATTAGTTTTTTTTTTATCGACATTTTGGTTTTAAAAAATCATTCAAACTAACTATGGAACCTGAAGATGTGGAAGAATATTATTTTGTCGACCCACATTAACACATTTATTACCGTCCAGTGGTTTTTCGCTGCGTTGTATTGAAGATCTTGGGGTGTATATAGCATATAGGAAAGCAATTTGACGTTTATTAGTCAAGGACTTTTGATAACTGCACTTGTTATAATTAATTGTCAATTATTTATTAAATCTAACTATTTTATATTAATCTACCCTGTTGTTCGTGAGTTAAAGACACAAGGCTGATTAATGTCGTTTACATGCAGCTATGGTATGGATAAAACGGATATAGACAAGGGAGGTAACCTTTATTATACATACAAATTCCGCGAATTCAAGAAACCGCGATCGTGTCAGATGAGAGAAAAACGTGAAAATTACAACCCGTGAAATTAATCCCCTATACAGTATATGGAATCGAAATAAGTAAATATAATAATATTATGTCTATATGCAATACTATGTAAAGGTTACAGGAAATAGTTTCAAATTTCATTTCTTAACATGAAAAAAGGGATGTTATTGCACGAATCTGTTAATTATTTAAGGAATCACTAATTTGCATAACGGGCTTCGCCCGTTATGCTAAAATTATCCCATGTTTCCCACTATTGTTGATGTCCCTGGCATACTCTCAAAACTAGACAGTGATTCCTGATATTTCGATTTCATTATGAAATAAAATTGTAGACTTAGACATTAAAAATTATTGAAAATAGATTTAAATTACACGAAGACTTTCATGCCAATTTCAATAGTCCTCGCACACTGACGTCAAACACAAAGGCAGCCGCACGAGATTTTCATGCATATTTGGCCTCCTTAGCGTCAGACACAGAGACAGATGCGCACGAGATTTGCGTGCTTCTGACCTATCGACCTGCCTAATTTACATTCCGGCAGAATTATCAAGAAATAAATTTCCCCAACTTTCAAACAGTTATTACAGAGAAAAAAAATTAGAAATGGAAATATTATGATACAAACGATACTTAACATCAAAGAATGAATTCAAGTAATTCTGTTCTTCGTCTATGACAAACATTTAATCTCCTCTGCGAGGTAAGGGGTACTAAATATTTTATGACCTTAAATTTTGTTAACTTTGTACGAAACATCATTCCTTTTTTCATTTTTTAGCAACTTATCTTAAGGTTGGAACCTGAACACATAATTTTATTATGTGAACATGTTTTCGTCTTATCACAAATAAACGGGAATACAGCACCCATTCTCAGAATAAGTCGATATTTTCAAACAGAGTTTGTGAAAATAATATTTTTGGTTTATCTTTATGATTTTGGCTTTATTTTATACCTTTGTATTTCACCTGTTTGTTCACAAAATTTGAACATTCGGGTAAAATAAATGTAAAAGATATGAATCCATAAGTAACACCCATCAAAATTACAGGTAACTTACGTTGCCAAAATTACATTAACGATAAACCTGAGAATTTCTCATAAGAATTAATAACAATAAAGAAAATGTGTGTTTTGTGATGAGTTGAACTACTTTTCTTCGAAAAATGTCCTAAACTTAATCAATTTATAGTATTTACGATAACACAAACTAATTAATGTATAACACCAATTGTTCATTACAAAAACTTTTTTCGTTCATCTTTTAAGTTAAAACAGAACTTTGAGTATCATCATTATTAGAAACTGAATAAATGAAATGTTTGATTAAATCATATTCAATGTATTTCCAAAAACACAGATTTCTTCAAGCTAAAATGAAAAGAGAAACACCGAGTATCATTACTGTAACGTAGATTACAGGGTACACAAGGTAGATTACAAAAAACATCATTTACTACCGACGTTAACCATAACATACTAAAATTTTTGAATATATGAATGATCTTTGATAGACAAAAGACTATAACTAGCAAAATTTAACAATATTTCCCTATACTTTGTCTATATTGATGTTTTCGATATCTCTTTTATCTGAGATAAAACGTAAGCTACGTTATCGACACTCTATGTTACTATGTTAGATTTAAATCTTCATCCTTACAAATTTCTGAATAAAATGATGAAATTACTTCGTAGACAGAGTTTTTCATGTATATAAATCATTACTTGATAAGTCATAGACAAGCAAGCAAAGAACGTAGCTTACAATACTATGACTGTTTAATTACATGTTGTTCGTGCCGACAATTTTCAATGATTACAATTTACGAAGGGTGAACTTATCTACCATATGATCTAGAGCATATAAATTAAATCAAAATTTATTTAAAAGATATAATTTCTAACCTTTAAATTTGGATTAGGACATAGGCCTATATTTTATTGTTTCTTTTTTCGACGTTGAAATCCGCAGTTGAACAGCTTTAGCGGGCATGCCGTTCAGCCAGAAGTGGTAGATGGTCATATACAGTGCAATAACATAACCCAACATCATTTTAATATCATAAAAAGAATCTATACTGCTTGACTCTTAGATTTTATTAATAGGACGGCAACGTAGATTACGCAACGTATACGTAAATTACATCTTGCCTATTAGTAGGTAGAATCATACGTTTTGTACTTACTACTGTAATTGTTCGATCTAGATTAACCATACACATAATGTATTATAAAATAAACACACAGAAATCTAGATATATATTTACCATAATAGTTTTTTTCATGATCACGTAGCTTACACTCTTGCTCGTACGAGATATTTTGTCCCCTGTGTATTTTGATTCAAATTTTAAATGACAAATCAATAAAATTCAGTTAATTTTTGAATGTTTATATGCGAGGTAAAAGATATTTAAGACTGAAAAACACACATTTATAGTCGGCAACGTAGCTTATATACTTTTAAGCGACATTAAGTCAAGGTGAAAAATGAATTCGGAATATGGTCGTAAATATTTAAGTACTTAATTAAAAAAAAATGCTTGCATATGTGTCATGAAACTAAGATGTAGTGAAGAGCTCTAGGAACATACAGATGATTTTATAAATGCGGAAGCTTAAGATACCTTATTGGCGACACGCAAAAATTGAGAAAATAGATAAGTTTTCTGCTTTGTATTTTTTAAAAAATCGATTTCTGAAGGAGATTTTGTTCTCAGCCTGTGATTATAGTTACATATGAATGAAAAAGATCACATAAAATGTTTTGAATACGTCATATTTTTCAAGTAGGGCGAGGAGACATGCATTTAGTCAAAATGACCACTTTTTCTGAGAATGGGTGACAAGTAAGGTGGATAATATTTGTAATAAAAGTTAATGAGACATGCTATTTGATATTCTTCTAAAGGTATTAGATTAAAATGAATTCGAACCAAAAAAAAGTAAATATTTGATATACCGTAAGTAGTATTAGGGGTCTAGCCGGGTGGGTCAACTGAGTGCACTTTTTATGCAAATGAGGTTCAAAATGGTGGATTCTGATTGGCTGAGCCGCTGGGTGGGTCAACTGAGTGCATTTGTTTTTTTTTTTTGGGGGGGGGGGGGGGGTCTGGGGGGATAGGGAAGACAAGTCAGTACAGTCCCCCCTGGGGGATAGCTGGGTCAACTCTGTATAGTCCTTGGGGTGGGGTCTAAGTGTGTCAGTACATAGCCCCTAAAATATAGTGTTTACACTCTTCGCTGCGACTACGTTTTTTTTTATGTAAACAGGTAAATACTTGGCAGCGACTCAAAGAATGTGATTATGACGTCATAATCACAGTCTAGACAGCCTAGTCTAGCTAGCCGGTTCAAACTTGATTTTTTTACTGAAAAAAAACAATAACACACACACAAGACCGATTAGATCAAGGCAATTTTATTCAGAATGAAAAAATACAACCATTTACTTTTTTTTCTTCTTCTGTGCCTTTTCTGTGGTCAGGGGTAGTTTCCTCTTGGATTCCTGAGGCTTTTTCTCCATTTTTTGTATTTCTTTTACCAATTGTTGATCCTCCTCCTCATCCTCTGTACACTTCTTAGCCCAATGGCCAAATTTCCCACACTTGTAGCACGAATCCTGTTTTTTTCGGGGACAATCTGGGGCCCAATGCCCTTACTCTTTACAGATGTAGCATGGGTCCGTCTGTCTTGTTTTTTTAGTTTCTCCGGATCCCCCTTGTCCCTCTTTTTTTCTGGTAAGTGCTTCCTCCTTTCATTATGGTGATGTAAATTTTCAATTTATTCAGCTTCTTATCAATATCACTCACCTTGGTGTTCGTTTATTCAGCTTGTTATCAAGACCAGACAGCATGTTTACAATCCCATCCAGAGTTGTATTTAAGATGCCCATATCCTCTTTCTCCACATAATCAGGAAAATTATACATGCCCAAATCCAAATCGACTGCATTATGTGACTCTGGCATGGGGGGTCCTACATATCTATCAGGTGTCACATAATACTGGGGGTTTTCTGAGGTATTCATCATTGCTTCTATTTTCACCTCTGTCAAGTTTTGAAATATCGACAAAAAGACTGATCTTTAAATTTGCAGGGGTTTTTTTTTCTTTTGCTTTATATACCTGTAAGGGGCATGTGCAAAAAATATACGTTTTACTTGTGTTTTTATAAACCTGTTGCATCATCTGTAAGGACCGTGTGCATCAATATGATAGACCTACGTTTTCTTATATACCTGCTGGATTTTTAAGAACCGTGTGCATCAGTACGTTTTACCTGCGTTTTGTTAGTTTTTAAGAAAAAAATAAAAGAATTCAACAGTTAAAAGCTTTTGTTAGTTTTTAAGAAATAAAAATCATGTAAATATCACGTTAGTATGACGTCATCTTTTATATATACACTCGGGTTCGGGTTCCCCCTGAATTTTGTTTGTAACTGTGTTTTTTTTTTTGTTTTAGCCTATCACAAGTCAGGATTTTTGATCACATGATTGATTATTGATGTTGCCGCCACATTGACCTATCGTCTGCTTTTTGCAAAAGCGATTTTTTTTGTGTTAGCCTATCACAGGTCAGGATTTTAATCACATGATGGATTATCGATGTTTTGCCGCGATATTTGACTATCGTCTGGTGTATAAATACAGACCCTCCCAGAGCTCAGTATCATTCCTTCGTGGCTGATTCTACAGATTATACACAGAGTGAGAAGAAGAAGAAGAAGAAGAAGAAAGATGGAATTTCATGAAGAATTGTTCATCAGCGTCGTTGTAAGAAGACTGGATACAGGGGAAGATATATCTCGTTTCAACATGTTAAGAATACAAATGAATTCCGAGCCACAAAACAGAAGCAGGAGGGCCCACCCTTATACAAAGACAAGAAGAAGACCAAGAGCACCATTCAGATCCCCGTCCCCACCACCGCCCAGACCTGCTGTCCCCCAGAACCAAGCAAGGAATCAAGGACGGATTCCGCCCTGGGGCTTCCGGTTGCCCAGCCAGGCCATCATGTGCAGCTTATGTCTGGCGGAGGGGGAGCCCAGGAATTATTGTTGTAGCCGGTGCATTCAGCGTCCCTCCTGTTTGTTATGTACGGCCCGGGTCATAGAACAGGGAATGCCGTGTCCCATCTGCCGGAAACACCAGTGGCTGCTGGTACCGTTATTCCAGAGACTGGAATATGGCCCCCGTGAGGATAGTGACAGTTCGGATGATGAGAACATAGGGCAGTTAGTCCAGGAACTCTTGGTCGCGTAGGGACCCATCTGGACCCAGCTTGATCCCAAAAACAAGAAAAAAAAATTTTTTTAAAAATTCCAAAAAAAAAAAATCCAGTTTAACCCCTTCACTTCCGTATCGGTCAAATTGACCGGTGGCGCGTTAAAACACGACTTCGCGAAAATAAGATCTCCGTCTTTATTTTATGGTAGCATGAAGGTATATAAACTATATATCATCTTTTTGGAAATTTTCTCTACTTTTAAAATATCTAAAAAGATTTTGTCTTGATCGCCGGTATTTAATCGATTTTACGTTGTGAAGACAAACGTGACTTTTTGAAAATGGCGTAATTTTCCAAAGCAATTGCCGATTTTCCAGACGATTGACATTTTTTTCCTGATTAACTTTTTAAAGAAAGTATGATATATTCTTAAAGCATATTTTCTCTGCTTTTAAAATATGTAAAAATTATTGTTATTACTTTAAAGTATGTTTTAAAAACAAGAATTTTCTTGCACTTATGTGTTTTTTCTCGATTTTATTCGTAATGTTTAAACAAAGCTCAGTTTTACGTTTATTTCTGTATTGAAATAGGTTAAACAAAATAAAGCTGGTAAAAGTAGAGAAAATTTCCTTTCCAACAAGCCCTTACAGGCCTTCTTACGCTCAGTATTTTCTTAATTACGATAATTTGAATTTGTGACCTTCGCATAGTTTTTATGGAAAAATCGGTCAATATTTACATGTAACGTCAAGGTCGATATTGTTGTGTCTAACTCGAAACAACAAATTCTTTTATAAGACTTTTTTTTGACCATTTAGATATATTTTTTACTGAAATAAATACATAATACAAAAAAAAAAAAAGATTTCAAAAAACAAATATATACCATTGTTCTGCCTTTTGTGTGAAGTGAAATGTTAATTTATTCATCTACATGTAATTCATCTATATTTCATGTAGTGATATACAATGTTGATAAAAATTGTAGATTCCTTAAACGCCGATCTTTACTCAAAAAAAAAAAATCAGATTTTTAATATTATTGTATCTTGTTATACTGTATTCTAAATTTGCAATTTATTTAGATCTATATTGGCACGAAATTTAACAATACAAAAACTCGCATTTATAAATAAATACGACTCATCACTGTATGAGTTGATACGAATTGAAATAACCACGTGTTTCCGCTATGGCAGCAGTAAACAACATGATGGCGATCCGAAATCTGAACGTCAATTTTCATGATTATTTCACGACGAAGATCATCACATCAATGAATCAAATAATACGGACATGCCTTTAGTATTAGCAGGTGAGAATACGTGTATATTGACTGAATAGTTTAAGTTTAAAACGCACTTAGTTCACGTTCTAAAGAAAACTAAATGTACACATGTACTAGATCTTCATATTTCAGTGTGCGTATTTCGTATTGTTCAGCCAATTTTGTGTTGCTTTTGAAATTTGATGCTTTTGACAATCACTCGTAAGTTCAAAGTAAAATCAAAGTTGCCATAATAATGGATAGTTGTTTTCAGTATGTGTGTACCAGTCAGCCAGTGTGTACATGTACCACTTTCACATTGAATTTTTAGGGTGCTGGCACCATATGCAACAATACTTTCATCGGTGAATACCCACTTGCTAAGCCCACCATGAACTACGAAGGCCAATTAATATGTAAGGACACCAATGAACAGGTAAATTTTTGTTTTGATATTGAAAATTTCTGTATTTCTAAAATTTCAAAAAATAAAATCAAATTTCATTTGTGTCATTCTCATGATATTGTATTTATACAAGTTTATAAACATTTGCTTTATATTTTGAAAAATAAGTGTTTGAAACACATAATACTTATGATGCTTGATTATTCATACAAACACATTATTTAAACACATAATATCTATTTTAATGAATGCCGAGATATATGGAACAAGCTGTTTTTATAGACTGCTGTTGTATTTCCAATCTGCATAAAGTATGTGGTTAGAATTTCCATTTTCTCAATTTTTTCAGACACTTTCCAATTATCGTACATCATATACATGGGTGGTCAAACTCACTGGATGGTTTATCAACACTCCCATGCTCACAAACAGCCTTGCCCCAGGAATTTTGCCTGAAGTAACATTGCAGTCTATTGTCTCCTTTCTTTTTACAACCCTGGCAGCCATGCAGGTATGCAATCTATGAAAGCCATGAAGGGACATAGAATCTTTAAAATTTATAAAAGTAAATGGAGTTCTCAATTTATACAATCCATTCTCTCGGAATGACAATCTGTTATAATGAATTGCCAATTCATTCTCACAGATTATCAATTTGTTCCCTCAAATTACACAATCCGTTATCTCAGATTGTATAACTCATTCTCCTAGTTTAAATGATTCGTTCCCTTGGAATGTAAACCCTTCCCATGATTTCAATAAAATTATTATTTATCTGTACATTAAGAGTGCAACGATAAACCGTTTGTCGGTATACCGCGGTTTATTTTTCCACGGTTCGGTTCACGATACGTGAAACTGATACCACGGTTCGGTTCAAACGGTCCATAATTATCCGAATCGTACGTTTTGGTTCGTCATTTACAATTTCAAAATGGCTTCCGCACGAAACATGAGGTCAATGAAACTGCAGAAACGGCAAATAAACTTGTTTTCAGTCTCATATTTAACGGGCGGAAGGATGTTATCACTTTCCTAGTGTTAGCGTAATGAGCATTTGATAAAACTTTTGAGTTTTAAGCATATGATGACAAACATCTGACTTTTTAACCCAATATGTCATGTACCGTGATACGTATCGTATCGTGAACTGAATACCTTGATACGTATCGTATCGTGGGGTAGGCGTATCGTTGCACCCCTTCTGTACATATCGGATATGGTAATACATGTTTAAAGAATAGAATATTGTAGTATTTTACATCCTACCTTTTATTACCCGATACATATTATGGTCCAAAATGAGAAAAATACATGAACATTTTCAAATCCATATGCTAGTACTGATATTTGTAGAACAAAAAATCTTTAAGTTTTTGTGTTACTTGTATTTTAGAATAATTGAAAGTCCTAAATAGTAAAAGTTTATATGGGTCCTGTGTAATCATAATATTCCTAAATAAATAAATATACGTTGAATTAGTTATGAAAGAGGTTGGAAATGACCGGTTGCTGAAACAAAATAAAAAGAACGCACAAATTGATTAAAATGGTTGGATGTATCTGTACATAGAAATTAAAGAGCACAGAGAAAATCAGAAGACTGACGTTGTAACAAATCGAGATCTCGAATTATTAATCTGTGAAAACAAATTACCAGTATGTAATTCGAGATCTCAAGTTATGAATCAAGGGGGCGAATTAGTAATCTGTAAGATCGGATTGTGTAATTCGAGATCTCGAATTATGAATCAAGGGAACAATTTAGTAATCCTTTGGATTGGATTGTCTAATTCGATATCTCATTTTTTACTTTTTTGAAACATTGATGTGTCCCTACATGGCTTTTGTAGCAATCTAATTAAAATTAAATCTTCCATCCACTGCCAGATTTTTTTAATGTCGCGATAGCGTAAACAGAGGCTTTAGTCAGATTGCCATATATGCTATTTGTTTTAGTTCAGTAATTTTACCATGATGGTTTACTACAAGTTTGTTGAATTATCAGTCCTGATACATTGACTTAGCAATATCATTTAACTACTTGAATCACATAATACAATTTTAATTTTAAAAGGAAAATCAAATAAATGTAGTAATTTTAGCATTCTTAATTTTATTTATAAATGTAAAATGATTCATATACACAATGACATGTATCTGTTTCAAAATATTTAAATCTTTTACAGGATAGAAGCTGATCACTTGTACTTGACAGCAAATAATGTCTTGGACAAGTCAAAGACTTTCCTCCAGTCTTACAGAGAAATGACAGTTGATAAAAGAATGGTGGACACAAAGTAAAAGTGCTCTGCAACATTTTGTTGAAGATTTCAGTCTGATTTGGAATTCATCTTGCAATATTTCTGGATTTGTATATTTGGATATAAACTTCACATTTTCAACTTATTGACTAGACAGTTTTGCGTTAAATATTGCCAATGCTATCTATTATTATTATTTCCCTCCAAGACAACATGTCATGTCTTTATTGTACCCCTTAAGCTCTGTTATACCAGTAAAATCTTGTAATGAAATCATTTAGTTTATTTTTTCTTGTTAGATTAAATCCATGAAAATAAAGATTATTTTTAATGGTATCAAGAGAATGGATTTTTTTGTTTAACAAAAAGACTGTATACATGTTTTGCTAGGGGTTTGTAAGAAGCAGACCAGAATTCTTTGTTGGAAATTTTGTCGTTTGCCATTTTTATCACGTCAACTATTAGATGATTTATCCATGATTGAAGCATTTCAAAATTGATATTTACTTACAATTTAAAGCAGAATTCTGAACTGATATGAACTTGACCCCCTTAAGAACAAGAGTGTCAAGGTCAAGTTTTAATACAAAAATGTTCTTTCATTTTTATGGCCAATATCTTACATACAATATCATAAAATATACAAAAAGTGTCAAGAATGTGTCCAGAATGTGAAATAACAAGCATGTTTATAGCCAAAAACTTTAAAAAGTTGTTGCTTAGCAACCTTTTAAAGGTCATTAAACAGATATCTGAACTAAAATGATGCATGGATTTTGCAGTTCTGACCCCTTCTTGAGAGTATATTCAGAATTTTCCATTTCAGCATCCATTGTGTAAAATTATGGCAAGAATATTGAAAAGTGTTGAAAAAAATTGATGAAACTTTTGCACTTATTTGACCTTTGACCTCCTAAAGATAGTTCTAATGAGGTCAAACTTTAAGACAATTTATCTGCTGTTTGTCCGTTGTACTTTTATGACCTCTTATCTAACTTTTATTTGTGCTGGGATGCATAAATGTGTCTAGGATGAGTAATAAACGAAAATTCTTGCCCGAAAATTAAAAAATTCTGGGTTGCTAAGCAACCACTTTTAAGTAGTTATATGCAGAATTGAAAAAAAAAGTTTATGTGTTTCATGTAGTACAGTATAATGCTCTTTTGTGGGTATATCCCAAATTTCCTATTTCAACATGCATCATACTTAATATTTAGCTTAAAGATGAAAAAGTATCAAAAAATCCCATAAAATTTTGCACTTAATTGACCTTTGACCTCAATTTTTACTAATAAGGTCAGTTGTTGAGTATCTAAGCAGTCATAAAATATCATCTGTAAGAAATTTCCTACAAAATGGTATGCATTATGCCTAGCTTTCCCCTTGGATAAAGAAGTTAGAAATAATTTAATAATGCCATGTCAAAAGGCCTCCAAAATCACGTAAAATGCGCCGGAAGAGAAAGGGTTAAACCGGCTGGCTAGGCTGTCTAGACTGTGAATGAAAAGTGTGACGTCATAATCACAGTCTTGAGTCGCTGCCAAATCGTAGTAGCAGCGTTGGGAATCGTAGTAGAAGCGTATAGTAAAAAACTATATACAGTGTAAACACAGTATTGGACACAGGGTTATGTAATGAGTTGAACCCCTAGCCCCAGGGTTAGTGTTAGGGGTTAGGGCTGTACTGAGTTGACCCCCCTTTCCCCCCAAGGGGGGACTGTCCTGAGTTGACCCCCTATCCCCCAGACCCCTCAAACCTACACTCCCTGGACCCCACACAGATGCTTAGCCCATCAGAATCCACCATTTTTGACCTCATTTGCATAAAAAGTGCACTCCGTTGACCCGCCCTGTAGCAACCTCTAATGATAAAACGCCGCTTAATGATAGAAATAGCATTAAGCGTCGCAATTTCAACGCTTAATGCCATAAATTATTGCATTAATAGCTGACATCATCAACCGCTAATGCTAAATCGCCGCTTAATGACAGAATTATATCATTAAGCGTCACAAATGCAGTGCAACATCGACGCTTAATGAAACAAGCAAATATCGACATATTCGACGCTTAATGATACACACTGGTGTATCATTAAGCGTTGCAGTTGCAACCCTTAATGATATAAAATTTAGAAATCGCTTGATATATCTAAGAGAAACACACATTCACCTTTCTTGAACAATGAGATATCACTTGTCAAAATATTTATATATACCCTTGTGCTATATAAATGGTTATTATTGAAGTTTTACTGTTTTTTTTCTATCTAGTCAAGGGAACGTCTTTAAGCCCCGGATGTTTAAGAGACAGATAGTTAGATAGTTAGAAGAAAGAGATACAAACAAAGGGATAAATAAAATGATATTCAAGTCCTTTTAAAAGAAAAATTTTTTACTGAAAATACAGAAGCAAACAAGCAATTAAATTCCTTTTAATTTGATACAATGATTTTAATACTCATCCTAAAATATATAGAATATATTTAAATATTCCAAACTTTGTATTTTAGATTTGATACAGCTTACAGTGGCTGCAACGTTATTGTTGTCAACTTATACGAACGATCACGTTACACGAACGATCCCGCACGATTAACGCACGATTAAACCTGTCACACGAACGATTCTTCACGCACACGATTCTACACGTTACACGATCTTACACGATTGCTAACGCAAACGCACGATTCTTCACTCAAAATAGTTCAAAATATTTATGAATCGATATGTTCAAAACGAAATACGGCTTAATACTAATTTAAGGTTTGAAAGAATTCTCAATATTATTTCATAGACTTTGAAATAAACCCGGAAATGGATATTTCTGTAACTAGATACATGTAAGACTTAATATCTTAGATTATGAATAATTATTTAAGTAATTATCCAACCCAAGAAAATGGATTTCTTTCGTTCTATCAGAAGATGCACATGTATGTGGGCCGTATAATTTGATAGAATTGGATTTCATGATATGCAGAAAGGGGGATACGATTATAAAAAGAGGGGCATCATGGAATGACTTAAATTACAAATTATAGCCGTATGATTCCATTGATTCAATGTTTGTGAATCTCTAAAAATGAACATAAGGGTTATATAAGAAATATGAACCTTTGGTATCTTGTCCAAATGGCTGGTAAGGTATCCTTATTTTTGCGAGGAATCTTGTTTAAGTACCTATTATTCAATGACAAACTCTTAAGAAAAATTATATATTTTTGCGGAACGTGTCGTTTGACCTTAACATTAAACCAGAAATCTCTGTCAAGACTGTAGCTCAACTGGATTGTACTTATAACAAAGGATGAGAAAAGAAGCAATTACCATCAGACCAAAACTGTAGAAGGAGTAGCGTTTTAAAGGAATTTCACAGAAATTTCTATTTTTTCTAATAATGGCAACCTTGTTCATTAAAATCGAGAACTGATGCACTTAGTCTATTTTATGTATCTAAGTGTAGTCTACTTGTGTGCCAAGTTATATCGAAATCAGACAAAAATTGTAGGACAAGTAGTGTTTCAAAGAAATTTCACAGAAAATTTTAATTTTAGTACACATGGCAACACTGTTCATCGAAATCAAAAACCGATTAAATATCCTATGTATCTTAGTGTAGGATATTCCTGTGCCAAGTTATATTGAAATCAGACCAAAATTGTAGTAGGAGTAGCGTTAAAAAAATTGTTTACAGACAGACGGACAGCTAGACGGACGGGCGCATTACTATCGCAAAAGCTCTTCTATAGTCTCTGACCAGTAGAGCTAAAAATTACTGTTTCCAATAATGCTATCCCTACTTGTACTTCAAAAGATTATTTTTTTTATTTTTGCACAAAAAGATACTACCATATACATGTATGACCTTTAAGATCATATTACCAAATTGACATGGGTAATTTAAATAAAATGGATACATGTATATGCTAATCCGAATATCCTCTATTTTCCCTAATTTTTTTAGGATTTATTAGTTATTTCTATATGCCTCCTATACATGTATTTAAATTTTTCCAATTTTCACATTTAGTAAAGTTGGCACATAAAGGTACAAAATGATACAAAAACTAACAGTTTTTATCGTTTACTAAGACTTTTTACGGATTTTTGGCTCAAATCTGTACCTGGATTTGAAGCATTTAAAAGCAAACATAGTCCTAGTATGTGTGAAAAATCTTATTTATTTGATGTATTTTGAAACTTTAGTCCCTTATTATTAATTTAACTTACATTTAAATATTTCGTCTAGTCTTTGATTGCGTAAAAATTATAACTAAGTTCAATGTTCTAAAATAATTTTGAGTGGCAGAAAAGAAGATATTGAAATTTCTTACGCCACCATTAAGCCAAAAATATAGTCCCTGCTAATTTTCAAACGCAGTTTACCATTTCTATTTCAAGTTGTATAATTGTGATGAAGAAAGAAAAATATGGTCTTTTAAACCTCTTACATCTAAATATATGACATATCAACAAATATGCTTTAAATATTCCATCTAATAAGACACTAGAAAAAAAATCCTTTTTAAGTTAAATATTTCTTTATTGTCTTTGGGAAGTTTAGGGATTTTCTATTCTCCATTTAAGGCCTTCCTCTATACTTGGAAAATATTGCCACAGACTTGCTTTATATGCAAATTACGTTTCTTTTTAGCATCTAAATTACATGTGGTACCCCAGGGTCTTAAAGTAACTTTTTCCAATCAAAGTATTGTTTTTTTTTATAACGATAAAAAAAATTAAAATTAAATAAATTTCATTGCAATAAAAAATCTAGCTCGTGCTTTTTTTATGCCAACTAGACAGCACACTGAAAGACTTCTGTGTTTCTTTCTTTCCTGTATTTGTGCTACTTTTTAGCTCTCCTGAGCCGAAGGCTCAAGTAAGCTTTTCTGATCAAAATTTGTCCGTTGTCTGTCGTCGTCGTTGTCGTTGTCGTCGTTGTCGTAAACTTTTCACATATTTATCTTCTTCTCAAGAACCACTGGGCCAATTTCAACTAAACTTGGCACAAAGTATCCTTGGGTCAAGAGGATTCAAGTTTCTTCAAATGAAGGGCCACGCCCTCATCCAAGGGGAGATAATTATGAATAAGTGAAAAATTAATAGCATTTTTAAAAAATCTTCTTCTCAAGAACCAATGGGCCAGGAAAGATGAAACTCATGTGGAATCATCCTCAGGTAGTGTAAATTCAAGTTTTTATAAATCATGACCCCCAGGGCTAGGGTGGGGCCAAAATGGCTAACCAAAGTTTTACATAGGAATATATAGAAAAATCTTTAAAAATCTTCTTCTCAAGAACCACTGGGCCAGGAAAGATGAAACTCATGTGGAATCATCCTCAGGTAGTGTAGATTCAAGTTTATTCAAATCATGACCCCCAGGGCTAGGGTGGGGCCAAAATGGCTAACCAAAGTTTTACATAGGAATATATAAGAAAAATCTTTAAAAATCTTCTTCTCAAGAACCACTGGGCCAGGAAAGATGAAACTTATGTGGAATCATCCTCAGGTAGTGTAGATTCAAGTTTGTTCAAATCATGACCCCCAGGGCTAGGGTGGGGCCAAAATGGCCGACCTAAGTTTTACATAGGAATATATAAGAAAAATCTTTAAAAATCTTCTCAAGAACCACTGGACCAGGAAAGATGAAACTCATGTGGAATCATCCTCAGGTAGTGTAGATGCAAGTTTGTTCAAATCATGACCTCCATGGCTAGGTTGCGACCAAAATGGCCGAGCAAAGTTTTACATAGGAATATATAGAAAAAATCTTTAAAAATCTTCTTCTCAAGAACCACTGGGCCATGAAAGATGAAACTCATGTGGAATCATCTTCAGGTAGTGTAGATTCAAGGTTTTTTTCAAATCATGACCCCCGGGGCTAGAGTGGGGCCAAGATGGCTGACCAAAATTTTACGTAGGAATATATAGGAAAACATTTTTTAAAATCTTCTTCTCAAGAACCACTGGGCCAGGAAAGATGAAACTCATGTGGAAGCATCCTCAGGTAGTGTAGATTCAAGTTTATTCAAATCATGACCCCCAGGGCTAGGGTGGGGCCAAAATGGCTAACAAAGTTTTACATAGGAATATATAAGACAAATCTTTTAAAATCTTCTTCTCAAGAACAGCTGGGCCAGGAAAGATGAAACTCATGTGGAATCATCCTCAGGTAGTGTAGATGCAAGTTTGTTCAAATCATGACCTCCATGGCTAGGTTGCGACCAAAATGGCCGAGCAAAGTTTTACATAGGAATATATAGAAAAATCTTTTAAAATCTTCTTCTCAAGAACCACTGGGCCATGAAAGATGAAACTCATGTGGAATCATCTTCAGGTAGTGTAGATTCAAGGTTTTTTTCAAATCATGACCCCCGGGGCCAGAGTGGGGCCAAGATGGCTGACCAAAATTTTACATAGGAATATATAGGAAAAATCTTTTAAAATCTTCTTCTCAAGAACCACTGGGCCAGGAAAGATGAAACTCATGTGGATTGATCCTCAGGTAGTGTAGATTCAAGTTTATTCAAATCATGACCCCCGGGGCCAGGGTGGGGCCAAAATGGCCAACTAAAGTTTTGCATAGGAATTAGAGGACTTTTTAAAAAAAAATCTTCTTCTCAAGAACCACTGGGCCAGGAAAGATGAAACTTATGTGGAATCATCCTCAGTTAGTGTAGATTCAAGCTTGTTCAAATCATGACCCCTGGGGTTAGGGTGGGCCCAAAATGGCTGACCAAAGTTTTATATAGGGATATATAGGAAACCTTTTAAAATCTTCTTTTCAAGTACTTCAAAGCCATGCTTAGTGATGTTTTTCTATTTATATGGAAACATCTTCAGGTAGTGTAGATTCTACTTTTTTTCAAATCATGACACCCAGTAAACTTTCAGTGTTTATCTGATGTGTGCTTTTTCCTAGTCGATGTGCTCAGGTGAGCGATGTGGCCCTTCGGCCTATTATTATGTATAGAATCAGATGAGCTAGTGACCATGTGGAATCGATTTAACATCTAATTATGTAGCGCCAAGAATACCATATGCCTTAAATACCAAGAGTCCAAGCATATCAAAGTTTTGTACTTTATGTTTGGAATAATAAGAAACAATAATGTCTTATATTATTCAAAAGTTGTTAATTCTATTCCTAACCAGAAAGATTTCAGTCTGTCTTCACTGCAATTGTCAGTAAAGAATGATCTATTTCGGTATACATGTACCATTTATACTCGCCTGTTAGTCGGTTCTGCTTAATATAAATAAGTCTGAAATTTAAACAGTTTTTTTTCACTCATGGCTGATGTTAGATAGCGGAAATGTCCCTAACAAAAAAAAAATACTATAGAAAACTAAAAAGTTTACTATAGTTTAATATAGTTAACTAGAGAAGCAAAGTAAAAACTTGGGAACTTTGATTTGCTGAAGTGAAAATTTTGGAACGTCGCTAACCACTGTCAAAATGTACGATCCTCTCTCAATCTGGCCGCAGATGCATGAGACGAGATTATTTTGTAGCTCATTAAAGTCTTCACCAATGCAAGTAAAGCATAGTCGGACCTTTCATGCGACCTTTCAATACCAATTCGCAGTGAACAAAATACTTCTGATGAATACTAGTATTAATAGAGAGGGTCTCTCTTGTACCGAAAGAAGAACTATATTCATTTAAATCTATTTCATTTTAATATTAGTCAGATGTAAACTTAGTCTCATATATCGAAAGAAAAAAAATACTACAAATGAAATATGCGTCATTTAGAATTAAAAAAATACAGCCTCTTCAACCTCAGTCAATATGTATATTGTAATTTGATAAATACTAGAATAATAGAATACTAGCATAAATGAACCTTTTTCTCAACACAATATATATTATTCTATGTATTACATGTACTTGTATTCTTTGTTATATATCCTTAAACATAAGTTGTCAATATTGATTTCTCTCCTTTCGGAGTTTGGAGAAACGGAGCAATAGTGAAAATCTCGATACGTATATCTGAAACGTTAACAGTGATATGTGTTAAGTTGTATCAAATCTAAAACATATATATCTTTCAGGTTGACTATTCAAATCATTGTATGAATTTAAAAGGAATTTCATTGTTGTTTGCCTCTGTATTTTCAGTTTAAAAAAAATGGTTCTTTTAAAGGATTTGAATATCATTTTATTTATCTCTTTGTTTGTATTTCTTTCTTCCAGCTATCTCCTAAACATCCGTGGCTTAAAGACGTTCCCTTGACTAAATAGAAAACACAATAAAACTTTAACAATTACTATTTATATAGCACAAGGGCGTATATAAATATTTTGACAAGTGATATCTCATTGTTCAGGAAAGGTGGATGTGTGTTTCTCTTAGATATTACGAGCGATTTCTAAATTTTATATCACTAAGGGTTGCAACTGCAACGCCTAATGATACACCAGTGTGTATCATTAAGCGTCGAATATGTCGATATTTGCTTGTTTCATTAAGCGTCGATGTTGCACTGCATTTGTGACGCTTAATGATATAATTCTATCATAAAGCGGCGAATTAGCATTAGCGGTTGATGATGTCAGCTATTAATGCAATAAGTTTTGGCATTAAGCGTTGCAATTGCAACGCTTAATGCTATTTCTATCATTAAGCGGCGTTTTATCATTAGAGGTTGTTACACCGCCCATCTAGACATCTAATACTACTACCGTATAACGGGTATTTTCTGCGGTTGGAAATTTTTGCGATTTAACGCCTGAAAGGTAGCAATTCATTTTTTGCGTTTTCAATTTCTGCAGTTGCACTATACCGCAAAAAAAATATTTATTTGGTACAGTATAGGATCACCAAACTCTAAGATTTATAACAAAGAGCAAAGTTCGCGAAGTACAAAAATCAGCCAAGTCATCAAAATAAATGAAACTTTCTCACATTATACTCTAAGATTTGTATGTTGTAAAACATTTTATTTTTTAAGAATATCTTTTCGGGTCTTCATTTTACAGCCGTTTCAATTTAGCATTGTTTCCTTAATCAATGCTGTCACGTCATTACGTTGGCGTTATGCTTCAACATCGTAACGTTGACGTTTTGTATAAAAATAACGCATTACGTTAATGAAATAAAAATCACCAATACAGGCAATTCTTCAAAACTTTAGGAAAATATTTCTATGGTATATTTTTATAAGAAATTAAAAAAAAATGACTGGGTTTTTTTTATTTTATCTTATTTATTTGTACTTCAAAGATATGTGAACTATTTGTTATAAACATGTATATAACGGTTGACTGGAAAAATCGTGGATACATGTAACACCTTAAGTGAAAATAAGGGACAGATTTAGCTGAATGCAAACACAAAGTGTCAATCTATCAATCTCGTATTTGAATAGAACTTATTTTTTTGTAGTAAAATGTATACTACACTATATAGTAGCCATGGAAACGGATTTTTATATTCATAAATGCGTTATTATATGGTCCTACGGCAAACAAGCTAAAAAAAATGAAGGTTTTGTCAGAGAATAGACAATTGTTCTTTTATAACGAAACAATAAAGCTAAAAAAAAATGTGTAATAAAAATGAATATTTTTGAAATTAATTCACTATATCTATTATATTGTTCTATAAAGAATTTGCTACATTTCCTTAATTAATAGCATTTCCTGATCATTTGATATGTACACAGTTCTTACATGTAAAACATGAAACATTGTGACGTTTGACGGCAATCTTACGCACACAGTGGCATATTTCAGAATAGACCTTTTAACAAAGTTGATGCAAATCATCAAATCCGCCGCAAAATTATTTTTTTTCAAAAGAAAAAGTCCAAACGAAAACACACGACAAAACCATTTGAAATTCAAAAGTTTAATAACAATTAAGATAAACATCATCCTCTAGCGAAGATGGATAAATGGAAATGGCACGTAAACCAATTAGTTAATGTAAATGACTTACTAGTAATTGAAATAAAATCCACTATTTAAAGATAAAAACGTCATATAATCAAAATGAAATATTAAAAAAGTCGGAAATTAAATTCAAAAAAAAGCTATTTTATCATATAGACTAAAGTCAAGGTCACAAGTCATTGACCTTGGTGTCGTTTGAAAGCACTTAACTAGTAAAGTGTATGCATACCAAATATAGAGTCCCTATCTCCAATGGTTTTAAAGTTATAGCGAAAGTTCAAAAAATCTATTTTTAGCATAAAGGTCACAGTTAAGGTCACAAAGTCATTGTCCTTGGTGTCAGTTGAAAGTGTTTAATTAGTGGAGTATGCATACCAAATATGAAGTCTCTATCTCTCAGGGTTCAACAGTTCTGGCGAAGGTAAAAGTTGACAACAAACAGACAAACAGATAAACAGACAAACAGACAGACATGACAAAAACAATATGCGCCCCTAAAAAATTCAGGCGTATAAAAATGCTGGAAATGAAATGCAGCGGCTGATATCATGTATCATTGTCTTGTAACAATGCCGATGTTTTAGCAAAATACGCGTATTGAAAAAAATGTCAATCTACTAGGTAATTCACCTAGTGTTTAAAACAATATCTTCTTTAAAAAAAACTTTTACAATATATGAGATATTTTGGCACTGTTATTCATATCGTTTTGTTCTTGGGTATCGAGCAGTTCATGAAACAACTGGACTTTGAGGAAATCCTAAATTTATTAAGGAACATCTGACTGATGAGAAAAGAAAAACAAACTGAAACCTCGATCATATATAACCATAATAAAGACAAAGTATAGAGGGACTATTTAAAAAAATATTGATGGCTTTTATGATTTATAATTATAGAATTATTTCATCAAGGCAATGACAAAATAACGCCTCATTTATCATTATGCACATTCTACTATTAATAATAACTTGGATCATGAACATTATGATTTCTGCTGACTCTGTTGCACATTGAGAGGACGGACAGAATTAAAACAAAATAAATGTAAAGTGTAGAAAAATATTATTGCATCAATTACAGATCCAGGATTAATGTCAAGCGACATATATAACCACCCCCCCCCCCCGGGTACTTTTGAATGCATTAGATACAAACGCCTTATCTGTGAGGTTATACTCTATACAGATATTCTTTCAGGAAAAAAAAATATGATAGACAGGTAAAATTACCAGTAAAATCCTTTAATGATAAAAATACATTTTAAAATATACGAATTGATGCAATGACCGATCGCGAGTCACGGAACATGATTACAGTCGTTCTTAATGTTTTTTATCATACAGATTTTTCAAAAAATGAAAGCTGCGAATTAATTAATTTCTTTTTACTATATACATAGTAAAAGTACTTTCTTTATTTGCGTATACATTACATCTGCTTTGTTATTTGTCACACGTCAAAAAGGATCCGAACACCCCACCCCCATTACCCCTGTTTTTTTTTTTGCTAGAACACCCCTCTCTCTCTCTCTCTCTCTCTCTCTCTCTCTCTCTCTCTCTCTCTTAGCTTCTCTTTTTGTCCGGGCTATATACCTCCCTTATGAATCTATATGCACAACTATAAACAGGCATGCTAATCTTGACTCTTCTCTGTTCCGTAGACCTGAACTGGTTACAGAGAGGAGAAACTCAAAGTAAAAAGAGAAAGCAAGTAACCTCCCTTTGACTTTTTTTCGTTAACATGCGATATTGACTTACCTGCAACCAAAAGAGCTGTCACTATCTCGGTACATGTAGTAAGTTATTCGTTTATACAATGTATTAATAAGTCTAATAAAGGCAAAAACTCAAACGCGATCTAATATCAAATAGATATATTTTCTCAAAATTGTTTATATCAATATTTGATTTTTTCAATTCGATTTTTCTAGGTTCTGTCTCCATTAGCCAACATGTATATTATAAAGTCTCAGATCGGAAAATATTTTACTAATAAATATTTTAAAAATTAATCGGTCTTCTTGAAATGCCAACAACAATTTCGGAAATGCATGATGGTATGGGATCTATAGGGCCCATGGCTTTGTATACGATTCTGACTCAGCCCAACCTAATCATTTTCTATAATTTATTTATGACAATTGTTATGCCAGTGAGTCGATGTAAACTTCAGAACAAATACAATTTGTGTTTTGTTAGACGGGTAAAACAATATTTTTCAGTTTATATATACATCTTGGTAGACTAGTTGCATCCGATGTAACTTTTTATGTTAAAAATACCGATTTGGTCACGCAAGAGAAAATAAAGTTCCTCGGGTGATCTCCCTTTGATTACATAGTGACCATGGAGACGAGGAAACGGGATCGGGAGATAAAACATATGTAAACATTGTATGTAAAATAAAAAGGAAAGAGTATCCAATTTTTAAAAGAATTTCAGCCAAATCATGCAATAATAAGTTAATTAAACGAAGACCAGCTGCTTTAGTAAAAAGTTTTGGGTTAGGAATGAGGCACGACAAGTCGACATTATTGCATCTTTAGTATGGGCGTCGGGGCTAATCGGAAGGGGGGGTGTAGACCTATCAAAAAAGGTAAATCCCAATTTTTCAATGCCTATATGTCTATTTTTGTAAAAAAAAAAATGCAAGGGGGGGGGGGGCTAGCCCCCCGGTTCCGACGCAGGCCCATGTTTTTGCAGTCGTGCTTTTAGAGACTTCGTACTTTTTTGCACTATAACACGAAATTTCCTTTTATAAATTGAACATTTACATTTACAAACTTATTAATATTCACAAAAGCAATATATAGAATCTTGTTTCTTTTCAATTAATGTAGGTTAACCCGCATTATTTCCACTGTGAAGGTCGCTGCAAAGAGATTTGAATCGAAAGAAAAGTTTAAATTTCGATGTGGCCACATTCCTCGGACAAAATAAAAATACGCTCTATTTGTTTATTTATTAATTTTCTTTCTAATAGTATTAATTATATTTTGTTCAAAGGGTGTGGCCACAGCAAAAAATTGAACCGAAGACGAAAAAATGCTTAATTTTTATAAAAAGTGGCAAAGTACACGTGTTCCGACGTTTTCCCGACAAATATGACGTCATCAAATGGAAATTTGGCGTCAAGTTTGAAATCTAAGGAAAATATTTCCGTAAACAATTATCTTCTTCTCCTCATTTTAATTTTCCTAATTTAATTAGGCCGATTTAGTACATTCGAGGATTTAGCTCTATGTTATTATAACGTTTTGTAAAACAGGCACGTAGCATCGTTTTTGAAAGTGGGGGGGCCAACCTGAGAAAATTTTTTTGATTTACCTAAAAAAAAGTTGACAAGCACAAAAAAAAAAAAAAAAAAAAAAAAAAAAAAAAAAAAAAAAAGAGATATCCACGGTCCAAACTCGAAAATCCTATTTCGTGGGGGGGGGGGGGGGGGGGGGGGGGGGAAGTGGCCATTTTTTTTCAAGGCAAACTTCCTTTCACTTCCAATTTTTTCCTATATTTCCTTGCTATGCATATACTGTGGTAAAAAGTGGGGGGGCTAACCACCTTTTCAATAGACATTTTATATAGTAAAGGTAATGTTGGTGAAGTTGGTGAAAAAAGTGGGGGGGGCCAGGCCTCCCTGCCCCCCCCCCCCCCCCCCCCCCGGATACTACGTGCCTGTAAAATCATTCAGGCACATGATTAAAAGGTGCATCAGAGAACGTGTATTACTCTATCAAACTTGATAACACTACTGGCTTTTAGTTACTCTTTATAAAATTATGCCTAGTCCAAAGGAAAATATTAGTAATTTAGAAGATAATGATAAAATACCTGTGCAATAAAAATTAATTGCTATCAAAAAGCTAAAACAACAGTTGCATAATTAACTACCCTCAAAATCACACGTGTCACGTGCATTGAGGCGTAACTAATACTGTCAGTCGTCTGATTTGAATGAAATTCACGAGACAATCAAGCCAATTGTAAACACAAGCGTTATTTTAACCACAGTCTCAAGACAATCGACAGGATTGTAAAGTGGAAAATAAGATCGAAAGAAAAACTGCCCAACTGCTATCGAAGTTTCGATGTCGCCCGAATTTTCTCGCTAACGAAGACACGTCCATGTATGAGTGTGCAGACGCACAACTTATGATACTTGCATGTATACAATACCTGAAGTCATATTAAAAATATTTTGCGATTTTAATTTTCGCGGATTTGTTCCATCCGCAAAATTCCGAAAAAATTGGACAACCGCAGAAAATACCCGTTATACGGTATATCATGGGAAGCCTAGCTAGGTTTTGTAAAGATTGCATGAAATGCTTTCACATCTTCATTTCTTGTTTTAAAAAGAAAAACGGATATCAAATTCGTGGATTTGTTAGATAGTATCAGAATGGCACGTATCTCCTATACCTGTCCAGCTCTACTACTTTAGTTATTTTGTCGTGCCATTTTTATGATTTAAATATTTGAGAGATTGATTAATTGTTTTTAAGTCCCATTAAATATTTTTCACTTATATAGAGTGGTCACCATATACTGGCGAATGGCTTCAAATTTTGAAATCTTCAAGGCACTCATGGCCATTAAGTAGTGAGGGATCACTTAAAAGTACCGAGACCATTGCGAAGAAACAATTGCTACCCATTGTTTTATCGACTCAGAACAGTTGGGCAGAGATTCAAAATCACGACCTCTCGATCACTGAAAGAGCACTATATCGACTGAGCTACCGTGGACAGTAATGGTTCTCACCATCAGTTTGACGAATTGAGCTTGTTTTTGATATGCGTGTAAACTTGTAAAATTTAGTGCAAAATAACTGAGTCATCCTTTTCATTGAAAATGAAAAAAAAAAATGATCAAGTGGTATAGAAGGCAGAAAAAAGTTACACGGTTATGTTTCTAAAGGGAATAGAAATGCGTATGATATATTACTTTGTAGAATCCACATATATTTCAACCGGTGCTTCATTACCTAAAACTTGTCCTAATACAACGTGAATCACATTTAGAGCAGCAGCAAGGTCAAGGTACATAGACATAATATTGAACATTTTGTATGGTCCCTTATTGTCATTGATCATGTGACTTAAATTAAGGTTGCCAAAAATGATTAAATACAAGATGGTTTATTGAATTGGATTTCTATACATATTAAATTTATATATCAATATAATAGGTTTACAAAGATAAATTCAGTATTTAAAACAGCGAGGACCAACGGGTGGCCCTTATGAGATAGAAAGACTCGCCCTTTGTTCTAGAGATGGTCAGGGATTGGTTCCGTTGGGGAATAAAATATTTTTGTAATAGAAAATGGATTTCTCTAAATACCCAAAAGTATCACCATGATCACATTTATTTACTTTTTTTCCAGGGTACTACTACAGAGACATAGGTGTATTGCAAGCGGTAATACCCCGAATGTTCGGATACACTCGGGATTTACCCAGCATGCCCCCATGACATCTCCTGGCCGAAATCGGACGCCTTTGTTCCCCTAGAAAGAGCTGACTGAGGGAAATATCACGGTTATTATCACGAGGCTACTGAGCAGGAAAGAGAACGAAGAAAGAAGGAACATCTCGAAAGTATGAGAGTGGAATCCAGAGACATTCCAATGTTATAGATATAGAGATTTGTGCAATACCAGGAAATTGAATATCAATGTTTTTTTATTCTCGCAGTTTTATACCTGTGTAATAATTGTAAACACGTCACCAATACTTGGACTATGTTTGTATAAATAGATGTTATTCTTGTTTCGTAAAATACATGAAATATTTTTGTGTTATAATCGTTACATAGAGAATGAATAGAATTGGATAGACTTAAGTGTTCTGGGTACATCAAATCTCTTGCAGTAAAGAAATATAGGTTATCACAGGTTACAGACGTCACCTAAATGAATGGTGTCTGTAAGTAAGGCAGACTCCAACATTAGTTAGGCATACAATCAAGAAATTAGATTTACATCTAAAATGCAAAATTTAAACAATTTTGTATGACATGGCTTTAAGTTTCTTGGGAATAAAACTATCCAAAAACTTCAAACTAGTCGCCCCTAAAAAAAATCAATTCAAATCCAGCATTTGAAGCAAGTTTGAGAGTGTTTATATCTTGATGCATCATCCCTAAAAGTTTGTTTAATACAGGTTAGTTTCTTCATAGTTCTTGGTAATACCTTAACAAAAAAATACTATAGTAAAATATAGTTCACTATAGTTTACTATAGTTAACTATTGTACCAAAGTGAAATCTTTGGAACTTTGATTTACTATAGTGAAATCTTTGGAACTTTGATTTACTATGGTGAAATCTTTGGAACGTTGATTTACTATAGTGAAATCTTTGGAACTTTGATTTACTATGGTGAAATCTTTGGAACTTTGATTTACTATGGTGAAATCTTTGGAACTTTGATTTACTATAGTGAAATCTTTGGAACTTTGATTTACTATAGTGAAATCTTTGGAACTTTGATTTACTATAGTGAAATCTTTGGAACTTTGATTTACTATGGTGAAATCTTTGGAACTTTGATTTACTATAGTGAAATCTTTGGAACTTTGATTTACTATGGTGAAATCTTTGGAACTTTGATTTACTATGGTGAAATCTTTGGAACTTTGATTTACTATGGTGAAATCTTTGGAACTTTGATTTACTATGGTGAAATCTTTGGAACTTTGATTTACTATGGTGAAATCTTTGGAACTTTGATTTACTATGGCGAAAACTTTGGAACTTTGATTTACTATAGTGAAATCTTTGGAACTTTGATTTACTATGGCGAAAACTTTAGAACTTTGATTTACTATGGCGAAAACTTTAGAACTTTGATTTACTACAGTAAGACCTTTGAAACCTTCATTTACTATAATGAAAACTTAGGAACTTTCATTTACTATAGTAAAATTTTTAAAATTATTATTAGGAATTATGAGGCATTTTCACTGTGTATACTTGTCTCAAGAAGATGACCATCATTTGACACTGAAAGTTCTGAAAGTATGTAAATAATAAACTTGAAATAAATCATTTCACTAAAAATAGAAGAAAAAAAAATAAAATCTATAAAAAAAATATTTATGATATCAATACCCCTATCGGGATATTTGATATCTACCTTACAAGTTGTGCTGTATTGAAATCTAAAATAAACTGTGGATGTAATGAGCCACCTTAAACCAGAAAAGGGGTCCAAAAAGGAGAATAAAAGAAAAAAAAATCTTATATTGAGGCATTGAGTCAAAGACTCTACCTAACGGGAGAAGAGGATATGTGAGGTATGAAATGCGATAAACAGTGGCCTTTCTGCAAATGAAAGTACTGACCAAAGTTATATTAGGTATTAATTCTATTAATGGTGTGATATGAATGACGTCGCAATACCCAATATTCACGACGGATTTTCTCGTTATTTCACGATCATGACATTGAGCACATGGCGCTTGTCGCCGATCGGCAGGGGATGTTCACTTCACCATGGCACGTGATCCCATCTCTGATGTTTTGGAAGTTCTTATTTGCTCTGCTCCTGTTTTGTATTGTTTTATTCACCTTTCTTCTTGAATACTGTTCCTTTGTTTCAGGTTCCTATGCATTGAAGGCATGCAGAAATCAAAAGGAAATGACAAATATGCATGCGTTTTATATAATACAAAGAGATATAAAAAATATATTTGAGGAACGTGCTTGGTAACATTTAGTGGGCTTAGCTATTTTTAAGTACATATACTTGACTCTGATTAAAATTTAAAAGAAAAAAGTGGAAAAACGGTCACGAAACATTCTTCATTGACTTTATGTAAACCCACACATTAAGTATGTCAATTATATGATAAATAGAATACCGGCCCTCGGGCTGATATGGGGCCACTTGAGCTGATATGACATAGATTTGTGTATGTTATATTCTCTATTTATTTATTATTTTACATATGTAAATACGTGTTTTCAAAGTCCTTACACCCAATTGTACGTATAAATACAATTAACAGTATTTACCTGAGGTAATAATTTTCGATTTATTTTAGAAAATTATGATTTATAAAGGTTTTCAAAGGTTCCCCCCTACAACTGACTTATCCTCTTTCGCCGTTTTATTAACAGATATCCCTTATTTTCCTTATTGCTGAAATCTCTTTATTTTAATACAAAAAAATTCTTGTTTATCATTCACTTAGAACTCAAAACAAGGGCAAAGACATTTTAAGAGAATTGAAAGACAATAATCATTTCATAAAGTTTCTTGCTTAGATAATTTTGCGTTACTATGTGCATATCTAATTTGGGATCGAGAATTACATAATTCATCATCACCCGTAACCATAAGCCTATATATAATGAACGCTGAAGAAAATCATTATTATTTATTTCTTAATTCTGATCAATGTTGATTTTCGCCATGAGATCTTTAATTTGTTCTATTATTTTTGGTAAGTCTGATAATAGAGATCATATTAATCGGCAATTTATCTTTTCAAGCTTCCTTACTTTCCATGAAATCTTTTTCAAATTACTTGAAAAATAAGGAAAATTTCAGATTATGATTGCTAACATTGTTAAATGGATACGAGTATGTCTAAAACCCTTTTTAAAAATCCCTTACTTTCATTTAGCACAAATTCCTAAGTCTATCTTTAAGTGTTGTAGGTTTTAAATATTCATTCAGTGTATCTAAATCTATCTGTTAATCTTCTTGACCTGTTCCTCTCTATACATTGTTTATCTTCTTGACCCGTCCTCCCTATGTACTGTTTATGTCCTTGACCCGCCGTTCTTAATACATTGTTTTTCTTGTCGATCCGGTGATCCTTATACATTGTTTATTTTCTTGACCCGTCTTTCTCTATACATTGTCTGCTCAGAGTTTTTGTCTCCTCACATTTTTCGCCCTATGCAATCCTTAGTTTTCTCCTGATGAATTGAAAGCCATGGTAGGATAATTATGTATCAAAATACACGAAAAACAACCAAAAATATTCAATACGACATATTCAAAATTTTAAATAAGAAATTGAAAGTTTCTCTGTCATAAAATGTAAAAATCTTTTTTTCTGGAAAATAGGTCGTGAGTCATATTGTTCAAAGGCACGCTAATTTGTTTGTGCCTTTTGCAATCAAATGGGTTGCAACAGGTTTTTTTTTACAAAAAAATTCCTCAATTTATACTTTATTTATTGAGACATTAAAAAAGCTGATCGAAATGAAGGGAAATTGAAAAAGAAATTTAACCAATTCTAATCACTCTTTCATTGTTTTTAAAAGATTTTGCCATGGCTATTCACACATCACATATGAAATGCGTTTCTAAATCATTTAGGTGTAGCATATTTGAGCTGTAACCAGAAATGCACTGGTTCTCCTATAATGTGCAAAGGGAAGCAATGTGCCACCGTGACACGCTACACAAACTACCACAAGGGGGCGTGCGAGTGCGGCCACGGAGACAGCCAGTTTGGCTGGAACCATGACCACTTCGTCACCGCCCATAATCAGATGTTCTTTGATGAAGGATACGGCGGAGGTTGTGGTCAGAGGTGTGGAGAATGCGTTAAACTAACAACCACAGGTAAAAAGAGTCAAAAAGACAATCAAAAGTAAATGCATCAAACTGACAGCCACAGGTAAATGCGTCAAAATGAAAAACAGAAGTAAATGCGTCAAAATAACAAACATAACCAATTGCGTCAAACCAAAATAATCTTAGGCAAATGCGTTAAACTAACAATCATTGGTAAATGCATCAAGAAGGATATGGTGATAACGAACAGTTTTCAATATCAAAGCCCATAAAACAATACAAAATAGGAACAAAGCAAACACAGAAGTGGGATCAGGTGCTATGGAGGAGTGAGCATCCTCTGCTGACCGGTCACACCCGCTATGTGCTTCATGTCATGATTGGGAAATAACCGAAAAAATCCGTCCTCAATTCAGTGTATCAATTGTGGACTAACAAAAAGTATGAAAAACATCAGTCAGCATTTGACTTAATGATAGATTGCATTTGCTGACAAGGTCAATGTATCGGCCACAGAACTTACGGAACAATTTCTTTAAACGAGACTGTAGAAGTATGATAATTTAAACTATTCAAATTATGCCGTGTGCCTACAGAGACTTTAACATCAGGAATCAATATATAAGCAGTCAGTTCCGTTAAAATGTAAAAGAAAAAAAACTTGAATTCAGTCAGGCTCTATGGTGCAATACTATGCCTATTTCACTATAAGTACCTGTATATTTTTCCTTATAGGGGTTTGGGTGTGGGGTCAAGGAGGCACAAGTCCTACAGGACAATCCCAGGTTTTTTATGGTAACCAACCTGTGTCCTAATGTTTATCCCAACCAGAACTGATGTAACTATGGAACCGGTCCCTATGGTAACGGACACAACGACTTTGGCTCCGTTGCCCATTGGAAAATGGCGCCAATCAAATTTCGCGTTTAGGTTGGAAAAACCCGGAAATGACGTGGAAGATTGTATCACGTAATTGATATAACACCCCCACTGACGGCATGTATAACTCATGTGAGTGTGCACATCACGTTAAACGCTCTCTAAATGAAACAGCCAACGGAAGTGAAAATTAATACACAGTGATCAATTTTTTTTAATAATTTATTTGTTTTAAGAATCAAATCTGAAAAAAAATGTCATATTGAAGTTTTACGTGCACTGTATCGACATTTATTATATACCCATCAATTTCCTAGTTTTTGTTACTGTTACTGTTACAGAGTTTGATCCGATTTTCCGGATCACCACACTGTGGTTTTCTGAATCCATATCACCACGCTCTGAAACTGATGACGTAGTACGCAAAAACATGACGTTATTTTTCTTGCGCGTTTAAAAGTTCCTTGTTATTGTGCTTTGTTTTATGGAAAGATATTATGCAATTGATCTCTAAAGTTTTAATCTGCTACATTTAGCTAGTTATAAGGGGATACATAATAAATTTATCATTATAACAGTAACTTGATCCGAAGGGCCGTATCACGTCTCGTTGACAGGCGCGGATCATCAGATCAAACTCGACGCTTCGCGTCTCGTTAGATCTGATGATCCGCGCCTGTCAACTCGACGTGATACGACCCTTCGGATCAAGTTACTGTTATAATAATATATATATATAAAACTTGTCTAATTCAGATATAAATGGTTCCCAAAGATAATACAATTTGAACATTTTTATCAAATAAATTCACGAAAATGGTCATAAAGTTAACAAGTTATTAAGAAAACTTCGGATTACACAAAAACTGGATAAGACAAGTTTCACGAAATATATTCCCTTATTTGGTTTCTGTCATAATCGTTTGAATTTGATACAGTCGAGCTTGTTTTTAGAAGTCACAGTGGCATAGCGGTAGAGAGTTAATTTCGTAATGGATAAACCCAGGTTCGATTCCCATAAGTCGTACCTATAATAACCAAATACAGTTAATGAGTGTTCCTTCGCTAAGCATCGACCGCATGATACGTGAAAGTCACGGGTCTTTCAGATGAGATCTAATAAAAACCAGGGTCCCGTGTGTTAATAGGCTTTGTCACAATGAAAAAACATATGTGGTCAATGGTAAATTTGATGCTCTTAATGCTTAATGGGTATAGATTACCGTATAAGCATGCGCATAATCCCATTGTGGGACGTCAAGAAATGTGTAATTACTTACATAAATACCAGCTTTTTTGTATCAGTATAACAAGACCAATTGCAAAATAAAGAAAATCATGATATATATTATACAGATATAATTACGCATGCCTGAACGTCACAATAAACCAATAAAGAGCTTCACATTTAAACCTAACGTGTCCAGCGGGACATTATAGGAAAGAGGAAGAGGAATTAAGAACAATGGAGACGGAGGATGTAAGCACTGTACATAAACTTTGTTTATTTTAATGCAATAAGTATTTTGATACCCCGGTTACCCATCAACTGGTTAATTTCTTTCCATAATCCTTTCAAAGCTAGAACACCTTATCTTATCCTCCTTCAATGAGTAAAAAGTCTGTAAAACAGTTTGTCGTGTGTTGCCACCTTTGTGACGTTTAATAATTTGTTTGAAATTCTCAAAAGTATTATTAATAATGACATATAATTTTTAGCAGACACAAGATATCAAGATGAGAAATAAAACCAATTTTGTAAAGGGAGATAATCCAAATTTACAGTAATGACCACTTAGATTTAACAGAAAAATCATGAAAATGGGTCTGAAAACTGTCGTGTGTTGCCACCTTTGTGACGTTTAATAATTTGTTTGAAATTCTCAAAAGTATTATTAATAATGACATATAATTTTTAGCAGACACAAGATATCAAGATGAGAAATAAAACCAATTTTGTAAAGGGAGATAATCCAAATTTACAGTAATGACCACTTAGATTTAACAGAAAAATCATGAAAATGGGTCTGAAAACGCTAAAACATAAATTTAAACAACAAAGAAATGGCGGAGGCGGGGCGGCAGGAGGTAAATAACAAACTTTGAAACAACGTCCGTCCTCCAAGGATGTAGATGGGAGAAAAGGCAGAGTAACGCACCGCATGGTCAGAATTTCATTTGTTAGATTTTAATTGGTCAGATTTTGATTGGTCAATCTCTGCCTCTCCTACCACGGTAAGACATGGAACAAAATTAACATTACAAAGCACAGCTATACAGTATTTCAGACTTTCACATTCAAGGAGGACACTTATTGATTACAATAAAAATTTTTAAGTAAACTTAAATTTATTTATTTTAATGCAATAAGTATTTTGATACCCCGGTTACCCATCAACTGGTTAATTTCTTTCCATAATCCTTTCAAAGCTAGAACACCTTATCTTATCCTCCTTCAATGAGTAAAAAGTCTGTAAAACAGTTTGTCGTGTGTTGCCACCTTTGTGACGTTTAATAATTTGTTTGAAATTCTCAAAAGTATTATTAATAATGACATATAATTTTTAGCAGACACAAGATATCAAGATTAGAAATAAAACCAATTTTGTAAAGGGAGATAATCCAAATTTACAGTAATGACCACTTAGATTTAACAGAAAAATCATGAAAATGGGTCTGAAAACGCCACTGACTTGACCGAATTAGGGAAAGTTCAGACCCATAAAGGAAAATTAAATGGCAACACACCTCAAACATAAATTATACCAAAAGTGAGTAAAATTTACAAACATGGGAATAAACATATGTCCCGTAATGCAATAAAACAACAATTTGAATTCACAAGTGTCTTATGATGGATAAACATATGCCCCCATCACAACCAAATGAGTTTACTATTCCTAGTGTATTATGTCTGTGGGTCCCAAGTATTAACGAATTACTATGTAGAATGTCCGATAAGGGATAAACATATGCCCTTATAGTCGCAAATCATCATCTCATTCGCTGTTTTTTACTAAGTTCACATGTATGTGGTATTCATTTAAGGACTGTCTCGAGCAATGTTTTAGATGAGGGATAGACATATGCCCCCATATTGGAAAATATTTCACACTGTAAGCTTCCGCACCATTTTAAATGTTTATATGCATGCGATCTTGTCACCTACCAGCCTAAGTATTAACAAATGACTTAGGCACTATTGTTCTGGATGAGGGATAAACATATGCCCCCATACGTTAATACTCTTGAAAATCACTTCAAAGTCGAGATCCTACACAAATAACAAAACAAATCTGCTCCGAGGATCCACTTCCACTCAAGCATATATCAACATGGTGTCACATGTCTTATGTAATATTTAAATGCATCCGATTTCCATCTACCCAGGAATCCAAACTGACTATCGCTCATCCCTCGTGATGCACAGTAAGAGGCCATTCCAATTCCAAAGGAATGTTCTTTGAATCTATTGACATCCAAATTACAAAACATGAGGCTTTGCTTTAATATGTTTGAAAATTCTTGCCTTGTGACTGCAGTGTTTTGGGGGTAGCAAAAAAGGGGCCCATCGGTCCTCCCTCTCATCTTAATGTAGAGTTCTAATGCCCCCACTGGACAATATTTTAAAGAGTTGCAAGAATTAATTGTAAGAGTAAAAACTTAACCATCAGAATGTTTATAATTTTGAAAGTGAATCAAAACTTTACTTTTTTTTGAAAAGTAATCTGTGAAACTTGTAAAACCTTATTAGCAGTGCCAACTGATGTTATCTCTCCTATTCTGAGGAAGCCATGAAAAGCCAATAAAAACATTGTTTGAAATAATGCCCTTTTATATATGTTCGATATTGTATGTTCTAAAGCATCACAAATTTTAGGCAGAACTACTATGGTTATGGGTAAACGAATATCCATTGAAGGTCTTGATTTGCGACAGGAACTTAATAGTTTGTGAATGAGAAAGCATGATGTATTGTCAGGCAAATTATTAATTTTATGTATATATGCTATTGATGAAATAAATGACACGATAGAGGAGGCTGCATAACCTTCAGCAAATAAATAAGAGATAAACAAAGCCAAAGTTTCCTGAGACAACGGAAGATCATTACTCATATCAAATTTGTTTGCAAAATTTCTATAAATAGACCATGCCCGTTTATATGCTTGAGTGGAAGCTGGTGCCAATGTTGAAGTCAACAGGTTCCTCAAGACTGGTTCTAAGGAGGTAATGTTGGCAGATTGGGAATCACCGTTGGTTCTTTGTCCATTCAAGGAGCAAGTTGATGGAACTGCTGCACCTTCAAACGAGACAAGCAATCACATAGAATATTTTCCTTGGTACCCAGATGCCTAGCTTTAAACAAAATGTTAGACTGCAAACAAATTAGCACTAACTCTCTAACCAAATACATTATACTTTTTATAGGTACACCTATGTCGGCGCAAACTGTTAAAAATGCCACAAGTTTTTTGTGGCACTCTGTCGCAGATTTGTCAACAATTAGAAAATCATCTAATACATGAGTCGTAAATTTAATTCTTAATTTTTCTTGTGCAATCCACTGAAGTGCTGTACTAAACCTTTCAAATATACAACAGGAAGAACTGCAACCCATCTGAAGACATGTGTCAAAATACCAATGCCCTTGCCAAGTGAAACCAAAGTATTCAAACTGTGATGCATGTAAGTTGATAATTCGAAATGCATTAGAAATATCTGTTTTGCAACAATATGATCCTTTCCCACACTGCTTAATGTTTTGAATAGCATCCTCTACAGAAGAGTATTGAACAAATGACTCTTCCTCGGGTATATGCCATCATTGACAGACTCACCTTCCGGATATGACAAATGATGGATCATACGGTACTCACCCTCTGTTTTCTTACTAACTAGACCTAAAGGGGAACAATTTAAAATTGGCAGTGGTTTCTCTTTGAAAGGACCCATAATTCTACCCAAATTTATCTCCTTTTCTAACTTTTTGCTAATAACTTCTGGTAAGTCCAGTGCCGATTTTAAATTTTTTGAAAGAGTATTTCTACTTTCCCCTGTGTAACCAATGTGGAAACCATATCAAAAAACCATTAACTAAAAATTCTGTTTCTACCTTGTCATACCCCACCAACCAGTGCTCTAATCTACTGGGATTTACTGGAGTTGGACCCTTTTGTGGGATAGGTTGGCTTTGAGAATTTAGCATTACCTGTGTTGGTTGATGTGCCATTTCCTTGAAATGGTTTTTGGGTTCTGGATTTGTCCAAGAAACGAAATGGCCGTTGAATTGGTTTTTTACATATGTAGATTGGATGGAAGCCACCACAGTTATAACATCTGTGCTGGAATTTGCATGATGAACCAAGCCTACAATACCTTCCAGCTTTGTGATAGGCAAAGCATGACCCCTGAGGGACTTCCTCATATGCACCAAATGACGAACGGTCTGGTGTTATTTTGCTTGACTTCTTTTCTGATTGTTTTAGGCGAGCATTAACATATATCTCCATATGGACATCGCCCCATTCTACCTCACCTTGTTCTATGAGTTCCCTGAACTCCTTATCATATTTTCTCCAGTCCCCCTTTTCCTCTGCAATTTGCCTTACTGATTCCATGTGTTTTGCAAGCTTTGGCTGTGCAAGTGTATCTTTAATGCAATATATTGTCACATACCTATTCCACGCAGTTACCCAGTCATGCAGGGATAACGAACCATCCCTAACTTCGTCGTCATCTGTGGATCGCATATTGTGGATTACCACCTTACCTGTCTGATCCTGTTCCTCTACCTTGATAGAATACTTACTTTTCCCCTTTTCCTTTTTTAACAACAGAGCCATATCAACATATTGTTTTGACCAAATTTTAGATTTTATTTTGTCAGAAACAGTTGCCTCTATCGGTACTGATGAGCTTACAAAACCTGATTTCTTACCGACATTTGCTGCAGGTGGAAGTTCAGTACCTACAATCTGTGAACTGTGTTCGATTACGGCGCCTGATACCAATCCTGAGATACTTGCATCTACTGACTTATTTGTTATTTGACAAACTGACCCAGAAGGACCTGCTGTTAAGCTATTGCTTGATGTAGTGGAAGCATTATTTCCCCTTTCTCCCCCCCATATTATGAACAGAGATACTCCCCTGATGTTGCAGTAATGGTTTTATTTCTGCTAACACCTGCTCCGTGACTGCCTTTGTTATGGTTTGGGTTAATGCAGCCAAGGTTTCAGGAGGAACATCAAGGGGTTGAGTGCTTGTATCGACAGCCACAGCATCATTGGTAGTGGACTCTCCAGTTCCGTTATGTGCACGTCGTGGTCTTTTCACCTTACTTGTTTTGGACTGTTGGGCTTTATTCCTTTTGCCTGTCATAATGCTGGTAAATATATACCTATATAAATTTAAAATTAAGGAAGAAGTATGTGTCCAATATATTATGTTATGTATAAATGGACCGCTCTCTGGGAAAAGGGGTCTTAATGACATAAGCGTTGACGTTGAGAAAACGTGTTTATTGTGACGTCAAATTTTCGCGTCTAAAACGCACATGTTTCTTTTTTCTTCCTTTCCACTCACCGTTGTTCGGTTTCATTTTCAGAGTGAAAGTATAAATGAATACGTGTTATGATTGTCGTTTAGTGCGTGAAATAAGTTTTGTTGCCTGTTCTAAAATATTTTCTCAAGAGAGATCTACCCCTGAGGGATATTCTTATAAAACTTCCATTGTATTTACTGTACTATTTCCTGTGTGACTTGTACATCTGCATTTCGCGAACAATTCGAAGGTCAATGTACACAATATACACATACTTTCTTAAAATTTTGTTCAGTTATTTTCGCTAGATTTAATATCCTAGTGAAATGAATAGTTAATTTACCGCTCAAATAAATTATGTGTCAAAATTTCGATACGTACGTAAACCCGCCTCTATGAATATAAAGTATTATGATCCACCAAAATTCACAAATGCCATCTTTATTTACTTTACGTCACCCGAGCCCGACCTCAAAGCATAACGATTTTTAAAAGGGATAAACACAGAAAGAAGAAAAGACGATGAAATATCAGTAAGTATAATGTTTATACTTTGAAAGTTTTCATACATGAAAAGTGACAATATCAAATGAGTGTGATTAGTTTATGATAGGTCTATTTGTTAGACTATCTATTTGTGCGTTCACGCAACATACATCAAAATGTTCTATAATTTAATTTGTTGATTGATGGATTGAAATTCATTTGTTTTCTGATATTTTTTTTTCATGTGTAAAACTTCAGTGCATGCTTAGACTTTTTCCATTGTATTGCTTTCAGTTCATAGACATATTAATTTTACTTAGCACATATATACTTCAAAAGCAAGTTCACCTTTCCACTGTGTACCCTTTTTTCAACAAGCGTTGCTTCCGGAATTTAGGATGTATTTATAATTTCCGATTATACTCTTAAAGTATAATGATTTCATCTAGTCAATATCAATAAAAATAAACAATGTGTTATTTCCATCTGCGGACCCCCCCCCCCCGCAAAAATATAGAGCTTGTAGTGAAATGTTTCAAATTTGAGGAGGAATAATACTTTTGAATCTTAAGAAGTGGAGGCAGTCCGACCCACCCCTCTACGGATTACGTTTATCACCTTTACAAGGAGTGTAGATTTTATTGGTTTGTATTTTTTTTCTTTTGCTCGTCAACAAATGTATGGTTTGGATGCAATTTTTACTTATGCAGAATCAATGCTACCCCCTACCCAGGAAAAAATTCCAAGGCTTGAATCCTGACTTGATTCCGCAATACATAATGGTGTTGAACCATAAGGGATAGGCCTAGTGAGACCGGGATACTGTCATGCTGACATATCACAGGCATGTGGACTTGTATGAGTAGTATAAGGGGTCTAGATAGGACCGCATTCTGATTGGCTGAGAGAAATCACGTGATCAGATTTGATTGGTGGAGGGGATAAATGGGTCAACTGAGTGGTAGCCCTAACCCTAACCCCCTAGCCCCTAACCCTAACCCTAACCCTAACTAACCCTAACCCTAACCCCCTAACCCTAACCCCCTAACCCTAACCCCTAACCCCTAACCCTACCCCTAACCCTAATCCCTTAGCCCTAACTAACCCTAACCCTAACCCCCTAACCCTAACCCTAACCCCTAACCCCTAACCCTACCCCTAACCCTAATCCCTTAGCCCTAACTAACCCTAACCCTAACCCTAACCCTAACTAACCCTAATCCTCTTAACCCTAACCCTAACTAACCCTAACCCTAACTAATCCCCTTAACCCTAACCCTAACTAACCCTAACCCTAACTAACCCTAATCCCTTAGCCCTAACCCTCTAACCCTAACCCCCCTACCCCTAACCCTAACCCTATCCCCTTAAATACGGAGTGTGTTTTACACTATACGTAGGTACTACGTTTTTTTTTTTATGCTGACTATACAGGTAAAAAATGCGGCGTGTGCAAATAAACATTGCAAGAATGTGATTATGACGTCACGCTTCACAGTCTAGACAGTCCTATA